>NC_141855.1:5870826-6023390 GCF_024713525.1 Acromyrmex echinatior | reverse complement strand
TACCTTGTATATTACGTCATAATGCCCTTGGAAGTAAAAACAAGAATTAATAAAGTATTCGTATTTTTTAAATAAATAAAATACAGTAAATTAAAAAATATAAAGAACGTATATATTGGGTCATCTAAAAAGTATCCGCGGTTTTTTGTCACTTGATGGTCAACACCATCTAGTCACAAAAAACCGCGGATACTTTTTAGATGACCCAATATATAAAATGTAATTAGAGTAAATGAAATTGTTTTTTTTGTCTATAGATATTATAATATAGAACAGTGTTTGTTACAGTATAATAAGTATAGTTTTATTATTCTTTCTATCTATCCTATTTTCAAATATTCATTCAGGTTTAAATTTTATTTAAGTTGGTGCAGAGAAAAATAATATACATACACATGTATATATATATATAACATACTGTTTTCAAAGATATTTTTTGTATTGCTTCACACTTATTATTTGTATACTTGTTACTAGTGAAATAACAGATATTTTAATGTAGCGCATTTGTCGTATAATTTATTAATCTCGCTTTTTTATAAAAAAATATTTTATAATTATTAATTGTTATTATAATTTACCTAAATTGCACTAAATGCACTTACTTTAGCCTAAACTTTTATAACTTATCCATATATAGTAATCCATGTAGACTGGATTTTATATCAGTCAAAATAGTAACATGATGTAAGATCCAGTATAGGTTCATTGTGTCAAGAAATAAAAGAATTTTATCTTATAATTATTTTAAAAAATCGCGTTCGGAATTTTGCATCTTTTAAAATACTTAATTTTGAAATAATAAATTATGCAGAAAATGATTGTATTAATTTAAAACATAAACGATATACGATATTTATTAATGTAAAGGAAAATTATCTCCCTTTTGGATCTTACATCATTTATTTGAATTTCTTATCTCTCTGCATGTTGAGATGAGATTCAGCAACGAATCGTTCGAATCGTTAAGAATACGTACATGGACCTTAAATTTTGTGGGATAGTAATCGATTTAATAATTTATATTTAATTTGAAGTTTTATTGTTTATATTGTGTAAAATTTATATTAAGAAATTTGATCTAATTTCATAGTATTTGAGATTTATAAAATCAAAATATTGAAAACATCCCTCATAGAGATTTTTTTTAATTTAGATTTATTTTTAGTCAAATACTTATATTTTTAGTTTCAAATAGACGCGAATAAAAAATAAATTTATTCACACACATGTATTAATAAAATTATTATTATTGATAATTAATATTTAATCAATTTGCTTAATATGGTGGCCCCTTCGCGACGCGTTTGTGTTTCGCGCATCATACAAAGGCGTAAAATTTTACGCTTTTAGTCGGTAGCAAAAAGGAATATTTCTCCTTGCTGTCGATCTCTGGCATATTAAGCCAGAATATTAACCAAAAAAAAAAAACGAGGATCTGAACGAAGAGGGTGTTGGTGTGTAACACTAATCTAATTTTTTGAAAGATATATATATATTTTTTTTTGAAAGATAAATTCTGAATATTCGGGAGGGCAACTTACTTCCAATTTGCGAGTTCTTATATTCTTGATTTAAAATACAATAACTAACAAATAACAGTTCTAATGAGAGCTAGTGCAGATAATGAAGCGCAAATTTTGTTTTTTAATTTACAAATTCTAGTTGCACATTCCGCAATGGCTCTCACTAGTTTTGTTATTTATTGTATTTAAAAAATTTTTTGTATTTTAAAAATTAAAAGTCTATTTTAATTATTATCATTTATTGCTCATTTATTTAATACGATCGCAATTAGATAATCTCTCTGAATATCAGTACACGATAGGACATGGTTAGGTATTAGCTGCTGCATTCAGCAAAGAAAGCAGTTTTCAATTATTGTATAATTTGATTTAATATCATTAATTCATTTAAATTCATAAGAACCTAAAGCAAGAACCAATCGTGTTGAAGAATTTTACAACATTTGCAAAGCTGCTTTTTCTGCTGAACACAATCATTAACGTATTATATTCGCGGTGTTACACGTTAATGAAGTAATGTAGGAAGTAGAAATATACGAACAGAGATAGGATACGCGAATAGGCATGAATAAATGAAAATACGGATAGGTAGGACAAGTATATGGATAGGTAGGAACTGTATAGGTAAAGACAATAAATGTAGATAAATTGAAAAATTAAATTATTTTAAATAAAATGACACTTAAATAGATTTCGCGATCGGATAATTAAATTTTGTTTTAAAAAATAAATATATAATAATTAAACTAAAAAAATATTATACAATATAATAAATCTAACTAATAAATTATATAATATGTAGATAAGGATATATAAACATCATGTGTACGTACTTGATAATTGCAAAGAAAAGATTAAAAATTAAATAAAATTTTTAATTAATCTTAAATTTTATTTAATTGTCAACAACCCAATTGTCAAATATGATTATATATTATATATAATTTTAATTTTATGATTATATATTGTATATAATTTTAAATTTCATTGAATTTTCAGCTCCCCTAAAATTAAACTTAATATCTTATAAAATTTTATACATATATAAAGTATGTATACGCATTAATATTGTAATTAATTTTATCATAGATAAATGTATGTATAATAATATTACATACGTAATATAAAATTTATGTGAACTATGTCCAGGTAAATGCCATCATATTTATTTTTGTAATTTCCGCAATAATTATTAATTTAAATTATACATTTATTGGAATGTTTATATATTCATATTAAATATCTATTCCATACAGATAGCATTTATCTTGTCGTAATAAATCAAATTTATTGTTGCTTTATTGATGTAAATTACACGAAATCGACGAACCATATGATAACAAAAATTATTTATTAATTTGACGAATTTGATAGATGTTTAATTAAGAAAATTTTTTTTAATTTGGATTTTATTGTAAATATGAAAAAGTCATTAATAATTTTAAGTGACTTTTAATTAAAAATTTGATTTTTTTATGTTCTTTGTTTTCTAATTTTTTAAAAATTTGATGTTTAAAATAAACGTCAATTTTTCTATTTAATTTATTAAATAAGTCAGTAAAGATTCGAGCTTTGACTGAGATAATATAGGTTAAATATTAACTTCTTGTTTGTTTTTTACATTTATATTTTTAACATTAAAAAATTACAAATATTAATGATTAATTTATTATGTACCTCATAAAACTCATCGCTGTCCCTCGCGTCAAGTGGATGCTATGTTGATGCAGTGAATGCGTGATTTGTACCGATAGAAAGTCGAAATTTTTACAATATCATATGAAGACTTATTCCTCGTCGCTTTCTGTAAAGTCCATTCGCAAAATCTAGTTTGGTATCTTGTTGGAAATTCTTGTACAGGATCGGAATTAATCCCAAGTTTTCTCGTCTTGCACTGGAAGTAATAATTTTGTCAATGAGTCAGACAATTATGTTATATATTTTAAAATCAAGTTTTACGAAATTAATTTAGTAGTATACTTTAAGATACAATTTTCGTCGCTTTTTTTGTTTTATTAAATGTTCTCCCACTAGTAATAATAATGTTAGTAATAGTACTATATCTTAATAACAATACGAATTTAATATTATATAATTAATGTATGGATATACATATAATGATTATCTTTTTAAATCCAAATTGTTAAGTAAATAAATTTAAGCTTTATGCAAATAATTTGCTTATTTTTCGATGATTGCTCTAACAAAAAAATATGATTACGAATGTATATATTTAATTTTTTAACTGTTATTTTAAAATCATTTTTAGGTATTGGAGACATCCCGCCATTCCAGAATATTGTTAATTATTAATTTATATGTATATACTTTTCTATGATAAAATACATGCAGATATATTACGAGATTATATTTAACAAATTTTGATTTTTGTCGATTTAGATAATTTTTTTATCAAAATACCTTATGTTCTTTTATCAATGATATCGTGATTACATGAATTTAATTAAAAATGTGTGGATACAAAAAATTCGAGATAAGTCGAATGGATACCTTTATATTAGCGAGGTATTAATAATTAAAATTTTGGGAAAATGCAGAAAAAAAAAGATTGTTAAATTTTATATATAATAACAAATTTTTTTCAGAAAGCATACTTAGTTCTTTAAAATCTCGTTATTATCAAGTTCGATTTATCTCGAACAGTTGGTACCCGAGATACTTTTGTATTCATACATACAAAAAATTACAATAATGCATGTATTTTATTACTATTAAATATATTCCTTCGTAATCACTATTCCATAAGGAAATCATTTTATCTTTTTATTTTTAATAAGAGATTTGTAGTAATGTGTGGCAGAACATATAATTTCCTCGCAAATTTTGATATTATTATATATTAAAAATGCAATAAAAATGTAATTAAGATGCTACCAAAATTATTTCTATCATAAGTGGTCTGAAAGATTTGGAATTCACATCCTTCTGTAATAAGACCGCTGGTGTTTGATGGATTGCTTAACTTTTTTTTGCGAATGGATCTTATGAATTTGACGTGGAATCAGAATACATCAAGTTCGCTTTTCTATGAAGATTTTTTTCTTCTTTGTATCGGATACTAACCTTATCACAACGTGGAGGGACCTTGATCAAATTATCGCGATAATTATCTTAAATGCGATGAAAGTCTTGTCGTAAATGTATTAATGACTTTTTATCACGATATTAATAAGTTTTATAATATAATCACAAATTAATAATTAATAGTAAGTATCTAATTGTTAGTATTTTCATTCCACATTTATCAATATTTCATTAAACATTGGTTTAGAAAATTTGTGTTATCGTATGTATTTTCAACATTTTCGTATAATACCTCATTACTAAATTTTGTTAATTGTGCTCCATAATATAGGTCTTATTATATTTCGAACAATATTTTTTATTATACATTGTATTGTAAATAATTATTGTATTATTAAAGGATTACAATAAAAGATAATATTAAAAAGCTATGCAATGTAATTGTTAATTATTTTATTGTATTTCGCTAATCATAATGCAATATGATTTTAGCGAAATATAATAAAATAATTAAAGAAAAAAAGATAGATATAAAATTAAAAAATAAATTTATAACATACTTACCTGCAAAAACCGACTAAATTTATTAGTAACTCGTTTTTTTACGGGGGAATATACTTACAAAGAAAAGAGAATCGCCATTAAAAATTGACGAGGGTGGTGGAGGGCCTCTAAGGTTGATTCATTTTTATTCATATAAATTTCTTCACAATTTTAAATTAAATGTAGTTTGCTTATACAATTAGAAGAGTTCTAACTTTATTCAAATTGCAAATTGTAAATATAATTATAAGAATAAGAATGAGGTAGAGAGCATACAATCAGAGTGACGCCATACGGGTATCACTTGTGATTGGTCCGCCATGTTTTAGCCATTCCCTCTAGTATTTTAAACGTATTATTTTCTAAATTTTGAATTCATGCTAAAAAATGCTCAAAAATTGTATATATAGATGAATTTTTTGACGGTGTCCAATTTTTATATTTGCCATTTATACTCTTTAACCAATTCATTCGGCGTTCTGTGTCTTTCGGAATTATTTTCATAACATATCCTTTTTTAAATGAATTGTTACAAAATACATGGTATTGTACATCCAACCATATTTCTAAAATAATTTCGATAATTTTATTTTTATCAATGTACCTTTACGTATCTATGTCGTTCAAGCTGTTGCACCAGCTAACCCTAAAACTGACAGTCTGTTGGATAGACTGAGCTCGTATATCTCTTTCTCTCTCGCAGAATTTCGCTAAAATATGATGTCTACTCTCGTATGGCGCCACTCTGATTATAGGCTCTCTACTGCACACAAGTCCTTGATACCGGCTTTCTTCGTGTTATACAGGGTGTCTTAATAACTATTACCACCTGAAATATCTTCTGATCTATAAGGTGTAGAGAAAACTTTATATGACCAAAATTACACGTAAAGGGAGCTATCATATGATGATAATAATTTTTCTTCAGGTGGAGATGTTTAGGAAATTTCAAAGTCAACTTTGCTTTTTTAAATGGAATTGTATAATTTTTTTTACATATAATGTTGCAACAGAATTGTTTTTAACATATATTAGAATATATATTTTATTCTTATTAATGTGATGTATGTATATAAAGATATATATTGTTTAAGTATATGTATATGTATATTCAGACAAAAGTTGTATGGCCTAAAAGGGACAAATAATGATAAAAATAGCTATCAAAAAAATTAATCTTTTAGAATCATATTATAAAAGTCATTGCTATTTTTAAAAAATAAAATTATGTGATTTTTTTATATAATATGTTTTTCTAAGTATTCTACATATAAAAATATAATATTAAAGTAGAGTTATTAAAAAGATCAGTTTAAGATTTTCTGTATTCTAGTACATTTTGACATTAAGTATAAAATGATTCGTAAACTATTTGTTTTTTGCAATTTATCTTAATACTTTTATTCACAGAATAATGAAAATAATGCGTCAATTGGCGTAAAGAAAACAGTTGTTTTAAAAAAAATGTATATGTAATTGTATATTGTAAATTACATATCATATTTGAAATGCGACTATGTGTTTTCTTTACAACAATGAATTCATTTTTCTGCATAAAAGCATTAAAACACAGTTGCAAAAAAATCAATAGTTTATAACATCTTTTCTATTTTATGTCAAAGCGTGTCAAAATAAAATATAAAATATCTCATAGAGTATAAAATATCTTGTATTGATTTTCCAATAACACTTTAATACTTTTATACTGAATAATCAGAAGAACCATATTATTGTAAATAATAATATAATTCTATTTTGAAAAATGGCGATAATCTTCGTGATTTTGAAAAGTCAATTAAAAAAAAATGATTTTACCATTATTATCTCTTTTTAGAATATCATTGTTTCTATTAAAATAGGACATCCTATATGATTATATATAGGTATCGTTTCCTTACTTCAAAAGTAACACAGGCTCAAAAAATTAAATTTCTCAGAAAAAGAGAAAAAATATTTTTTAACATGATAGAAAATTATTGACTAATCAAATAATATTCAAGTGTTTATTTTTGCTATTTTCGTTTCATAATTCTTAAAAAAATCATTTTTCTGAATTGTGATTTTTAAAATGATCTTTTTTTTAGTTGATACAATTTTGATGATTTCTTATGAATTAAGTTAGTCCACATAGTAAGTAGTTATATACATTTACTGAAATAACATTTTAATCGTGACAAATATATAAAATTAATTAATTATACAATTAATTTTTATAATAAATTTATGATTTGTTTCTCTTAAATCATGTAATGACTTAGTTTATTCAACATCATATCATTGAAAAAGTTATTAACCTAATAATTATTAATCAATTGAATGAATAATTGGTAGATAATAAATTTATTGTAATTAGTGGGTCAAATTATTAATTTAGCAAAACAAAATGTAGGTGTATGGTTAAAGCGAAGAGTAGGTATATGATAAAAATTCGGTCGCAGATAATATAGCGAAAGCGCCAGTTAATTTATGTAAAAATCGAATGAGAAAGCAAAATAAAGAGTTCGCTGTCATATTTTTTATTTTTATTATTTTCGCTGTTATAAGTTAAAATTCTATATGGATATATTTAATAGGATGTGAATAATCGCCATAGCTAATTATTATTAATGACTTTTTGTTTAAGTTCATTCCGATATTTCAAAATTTTGTTAGAATTTGGAGGAATAAAAAGTAAAAATTCTATAGAAGACAAGGACTGCGTGACATTTATTTCCATCTGCTCGTACAAAACTGTCGAAACTATCGCATCTTACATTAAATTGAACAAAAGATTATATATCCTAAAATAAAATAAAGATCATAAGAATAATAATTAAATAATGTTTACGTGAATCGTGCGCGCGCGCGAGATTCCGCGCTTCATTTAATTATTAATACTGTATTTAAATTATGTTTATATAGTCCTTTGAAAGAATTTTCAGGCTGTCTCATCTGTATATTGTATCTCTCTTTTCCATTTTCCATTCAATTACTTTTACTCAAAAATTTATCTGTATAATTTCGAAATGTCCTCACAAATATATTAAAACTTTAAACTATGATAAAGAGATTTCCAATCCAATTTTCATTATATTCAAGTAAATTATAATAAAGAAATATAATTAATAAAATAAAATAAAATTCATTGTGTCTTTGTGTAAAAAAATATAATAGCTATATTATTTTCAATACATTAAAGTTAAGTTGTGTGGATTATGTGTCGTTTGTGAAATGGAAATTAAAGTCAATTAGCGTCAATCCGTCATTTATTCATCGGACAATGTTCTCATCGTTAGGAACGCAAAATTATTCATATAGAGTTTTGCATTAGCATTTGCATTGTTCTTTCACGCTATACATAGCGACGCATCGCAGCAGGTATCGCCGAATTCTCGCTCTCGCTTAATCCTACAAATTTCAACAGTCCCGTCCCGCTTTCGTCGCGACAGCCGCATTTACACTCCCGTATTAACGTATTTTTTTCTATACATAAGGATATCTTTAAACGCATTGTACAGTGTCGTAATCTTTATTCTACATTTTGAGCATACGCGCGACTGGCTTGTCTCCTCCGTCGATTATCATTATTATTATTATTATTATTATTATTATTATTATTATTATTATTAATAATTTACTTATATGACATCTCGTCTTGCACACGTCACTTATACAACAGTGGTAACATTACGTATCTATCGTATGTAAAACGGCTTACGGATCGATCAATCGATGATCAATCCGTATGGCAATGTATGCGAGCGCATATTTTTTCTTTATTTCTTTTCTAGTAACGCGTGTGCGTAACATTGACAATAATCGATAACGATCTGGTCACGCTTTGCGTCATTTTTCGCGTTACAACTCATATGTCGATCTCGAAAAAAGTTCCGGCGCTTTCTGTGTTGGTCTTTTCTCGTTTTTTTTTCTTATTTTTTTCTCTCTTTTGGTTTCTCATCTCGTTAGAGCGGAAGCGAACGGGGAGTGCGAATTATGGGAAGGGAAGGGAACCACCCTCGGCTTTTATTCCTGAAGAATAAAATACGAGCAGTCGGTGCGTGAGGTCAAGCCGTACCATTTACTTGAGAATCAGTGCAGAATTCGGGAGAGAAACGACAATCGACATTCTCGTAGCCTCTTCCAGTCACCGTTACTGTCACGTTTACTTTTTCCTTTCTTTCTTCGTCCTTTTTTTTTTCGTGTGTGTTTCTTTTGATTCGCACGCCGCAATGTATTGCGTTTATAAATCATTCTTGGCACGCGTGTGTATACAATGGTGTCCTATGTACATGTGAGTATAATAACTATATATAAACGAGAGCACACATCGCGGGGCGTGTATCGCGTGGCCAGCAGCTTTGACAAACAATCCTCGACAAATCATTAGAGATTATACATACTATATCCGACGGAAAACAAGAAAGGATCCAATGTGACACTTTTCATGGTGAAAAAACCATATACGTATATATACGTGTATATGCATGCCGAAAGCAACGCGCGAGTCCATGTTTACAGAAAGTAGGAACAGAGATGAAATGTTCTGGGGACAGACTACCAAGTTGCCCGTGTAACCTAGTTCAATTCCTTTGTATTTAGTTCATTAATGAATTAGTTAATATTACAATTTATTAACAGTTCGTACTATCCATTAGTTTAACGTTCAATTTCAATTTATATAGCATTTTTTTTTTCTTTCATCTTCAGCAAATTCTCTTGCGTTCTCGTATGTTACAATATTGTTTCCGCTATTTATATATATATATATATATATATATATATATATATGCATGTATATAGTATATATATTTATATATACATATATATTTTGTAATATGTATAATATGTATATATGTATAATGCGTTATCTATGTATACTCCTATATTCATATGTATATATTTATATTCGTATTTATATTCAAAGTACATGTGTATGTATACATTACACACACGGCGCACGGCTATACACACTATCGATAATAATGCACCGCTCGAAACGAAGTCGCTTAAGTGCATAAACGAGTGTTCCCCGCGACCGCTCCGCGTCGTCGGAAGTAACGTCGCGAGGTCCAGGCCGTCTTTTTATCTCCGCTTTTTTTTCTTTTCCTTGATTTTCCGCTTGCCGCCGTCGTCTTTCGGTGCTCGCGACCGATCAAACGTACTCTATTTTCGAAAAGCGACGCTACGTCGAATATGGCCGCGACGAAGCGCGTGTCATATAAAAAAGTAAAAACAGATCGCGCGCGGGCGCCGTATCTCCCGTCTATGTGATTTCGCCTGTAATCAGCGGACATGCCGCAATTAGCGGACCAGTCATCTAATTGATCGCTGTTCGCGCGTTGTTCGAGGAAAATCGCGGAGCCGTTCCCCCGATTCGGCGCCTTTGATCTCTCGATCGGAACGATCGTATTTCAAGCACGCGTGTCGCCGCTTCATCTTCGGCGTTGAGTCGAAATTGGCCGCGAGCGGCCGGATTGGACGTCGATTGGCAATTTCCAGACTAAGCCCCGTCATTTCCGGCTCGCCTTCGTTCGTCGGGAAGCGCGAGAGCCGCTGCTACTAATCGGCCTCAATTAGCTACAAATGAAGAGACGTTAAGCTTCGCAATACAAAATCGATAGCGTATCACGTGGATCTTTTATCTAATATTAATTGTTATTCGTTTAAGATGCGAAACGCGTAAGAACACAGGCCGCAAGAAAATTATCTGTGAAAAAAGATTGTGAAGGGTACTGACTGGTCTTTTTATAAGAGAACCTACAAGACCTGAATGTCAATCTCGTCTGACATGAGTAGATAATTTGGCATGAGATGGATTACGGGAACTGACTTGAATAATTCAGAGAATTGGATTATCTCGGCTGTAAAACGAAGCCAATTATCTGGTAAATCCGGTTCGTATATTATTCTGATATCTGTCCAAGTCGATAGTCTATTACGCTAACATTGCACCATTTGTCTGTAACTTGCGGATCAAAGCTTGAAAATCATTTTGGAAGCCGGAAATGACAGTATTTTACAGTGGGAGCAATTATTCTTGGTGCCATACGTTTATTAAAAAGCATTATATTTTTGTAATCGCGTTTTCAAAATTTTATGAACATACAAGTATCTGCTCTTATCTTCGATTTCTATTTAGTATTGAACTATCCTTTTTTCCTCAAAAGTAATTATTAAATATTTCTTTGCTTAGAACATAGATGTTTTATATTTTAACAAAGAAATATTTCATTACTTTTGAAGAAAAAAAGATAGTTTGATATAAAATAGAAATCGAAGATATTTATTTTGCTTTCGATTTTTATTTTATATGAAATTGTTCTTTTTTTTTCCTCAAAAAGTAATAATGAAATATTTCTTTTCTTAAAATATAGAACAATTATATTCTTAGTAAAGAAATCTTTTATTGCTTTTAAAAAAAAAAGGACAGTTCGATATAAAATATAAATTAGAGCAAGATGAATCTTTCCAATTTCTATTTTATATTGAACTATCTTTTGTTCCTCAAAAAGTAAAGAAATATTTCTTTACATAGAATATATTCTATATTCTAAGCAAAGGAACATTTCATTATTACTTTTTAAACAAAAAAGAACAGTTTGACATAAAATATAGAAATCAAAGGTAAGAACAAATATATTCGTGTGTTCATAAAATTTTTGTTTACCATATGCTATCTTAACAATATAAAGAAACGATGCGGTGTCATTTAAATTATTTTCATCATTAAATCTATGTCATGTGTCATTTTTGTGCGGAGCAATTCGTCGTCGACTTGGGCTCGCGTCGTCGTTTCCGCCAACGTCCTTAAGGGGTTTCGCATTCGGCAATTTACTAAATTTAATAATCGATTCTTATCACAGAAGTTATTTACATGTTTTCATGTTTCAATGCGCCCGCTCGCGTTTACGCAGCGGCGGGCGAAACGAGCTTCGTACCGACGAAGGTGCGTACATTTACCCGATATATGTACCCTTTTTATCGTCCGTGTTCTTAATCGCGGCGAAGATAATCGAGAAATCTAGCCGTTCTATCGGAAAGAGAACTGCGCGTGAAAAATGGGTATAACGTTTAATCCTTTCAGTCTTAGTCGGAATTAAGAATTCAAATAATACTATAAAAAAATATCTGTTTCAAACTTATCATAGAATAAAAATGCAAAATGTGGCACAATTAAGCAAACTGATTTTTTATACGTACACATTTTTTATTAATTTTTATATTTATAGTAGAGTTTTTATACAGATTTATATACTTTTATATTTGTAAAAAAAAAATGATAGAGTTGTATTCACTAACTTCTCTACAATTTTCTTGTATAATGGATCCATTATCTGCTGTTATCTTTAAATAGTGTCACAATGAGCGCGTAAAGCCTAGTTTTTTGCTGAATCGGGAAATTATATTCGAGACTGAGAAGATTAAACGTGCAGACGCAGTAAGTAAAGTTTTCCAAACGAATCGCGACAGATTGAAGAAAATTTGCGCGCAAAGATAACCGTGTCTCTCCCTGGTCGGCCTCGCGACTCGTTTCAACTTATTACGCAATATCGAGTAACCGACAAATTTACCGTAGCGCTACGCGCGCGTCATCTCGTGCAATTGTTCTTTATATTAAGGATACAACAGTAACGACTTGACCGAATTCTCATTTATCACCGATCAAAGAAGGCCGATAAAGAAAGAATGTTTACCGCGAGTCGAATAATTTCCGGAACGACGAAGGAATGCTGCGGCCCCGCCGTAAAAGTGTCGGCTTTTTACCTCCGGCCTACTATTAAATCGGATAACCAACGGAATCGATACATCGTCGTCAAAAGCGTCGCTCGCGTTGCACGATTAAACGCGGGCGCGTTATTGTAACAACTTTTTAATCCATAGTTATCCTTAAAGTCGACCGACGAATTCGGGATATGTCGTGATATCGCTTGAGCTCTGTCTGTTTTCACCGCGCATTATACCACAATTCGAGTATTAAAAACGCAAATGGAGGTCGTTTAACTTACGGCTAAAATCGTGCGCGATTCTTCGCGCGCTCCACGCCCGGTGGAGAGTTAGAAGTTAGCAATAATAGTAACAATAGTAGCGGTAGGTAATAGTAAATGTAGCGTCTAGTGGTAGTAGTAATAGTAATAGTATAGTTAGTATAACGACATTAGTAATAATAATAGTAGTAGTAATGATAACCATAATAATAATATTCAGTGTAGCGCTAGTAGTGATAAATAGTAACGGTAATCATATTAATAGTAATAGTCCTGCGGTGTGATAATAGCACTAACGATGATCGTCGCTTCCTTCGGCGTAAACAATAGTAATAATAACCACGTGACTTTTCACTAACCAAACGATTACCGTACATCGAGTTTTTCTAGAGTTTAATTCGCTTAACTTTTACATGAATTCGTTTCTCTCATTTTCCTCCTTCTTTTTTTCTTTGTTTACAATATATAACATTTCCCGCTTACCGTGCTCGTAATTTTACATCTTCGCGCTGCTTTTTTTTAATGCTCCCGTTAAGTTGTATTACATATATGGCGGTTCGATCGCAGAGCGATCCTCTGCGTAATGCGTTTTTAGTCCCTTAAACGTACAAACACCATGTAAAATTTTCTTACGCTGTATACTCGCTAGATTCGTTTTAATGAGCATTTTCGAATTAACAATGCACTACTCTCCCGTCGCTTTTGCCCTCATTATCATATATATAAAAAAATCTCCGGTGAGAAGGCAACGGAAGATACACATATCCACGTGGAAAAATATAACCCGTATTTTCATCACGCCATTTATAGCGTCACTGAACGCGTTTGTCCGATTCTAAAATTTGATTTGCTTAATGTAAATGATCGTATCCAAGATCGAGGTGATCTCGGGAATCAAACGAGCGACGCTCAGCATTAAATAAACACGCTCGGGAAATACAGGCCAGAGACGTGTGTATCTTCCTTTCCCTGGTATCACTATTGTAGCAAGTGTCG
Source organism: Acromyrmex echinatior (assembly GCF_024713525.1). Taxonomy (NCBI): domain Eukaryota; kingdom Metazoa; phylum Arthropoda; class Insecta; order Hymenoptera; family Formicidae; genus Acromyrmex; species Acromyrmex echinatior. The sequence goes on along the minus strand of NC_141855.1, from coordinate 6,009,316 downwards.
TTTCTCGCGAGTGTGCCACTCGAGACCGCAGATTGCGCCTCGTCTCAAATTTCGATCACTCTACGCGACGGTTTCGCTCCGACGGCCGATTTTCACGACGGCGTCGCGACGCGCCCTCGGACTCTCGTCTCTTCTCGTCTCATCGCGTCATTTGTTCGACAGATCGGCCGTCAAACTGGTCGACGCCGTTATATTTATCCGTCGACTCGTATACTTATCGATTACGTAGCGCGCGCACGTGATGAGCTAGAAAATTATGCTAAATCGGAGGACGCCCTGGGTGAATCTCCCGTCGATCGGCCGCGCCGTTTCGAAATCGTCGGTGATCCCCGTACGATGTCGATCGTTCCAGCGATTCTGTAAGGTCCGTTTACACCGCAGATCTTTTTTTTTTTTTAGGGATATTATATCAGCCCGCATTGAATTGATAAGATCCTTAGACGTAATAGGTATAGATTGCGCATTCTCTGATTTTAACATTTGTGCTCCATTGAATTGAAAAGAAAGAATTGAGAAGATAGTTTAGGGAAAAGAGCGAGAGAGAGGGGGGGGGGAGAGAGAGAGAGAGAGAGTTTTAGTATTTATGACTATAATTACATGTTACCATAATTATAATTATTATGGTTATTGCTAATAATAATTATATGTACAGTTCTATCAACAAATATACATATATAGCTGACAATTGAAAATTATATAATTATAGTTATTATTACCATAAAAACGGTTACAATTATTATAATTTTATTATACTTTTTATAGCCATTTTTTGGGCCAATCATATTTTATATGGTCATCCCAAAAATAATTTACAGTTAAATTAAAATAAATACAACTATTTATATGATAATAATAATTATAATTGTAGCAATTTCGATTGTGAACTATTTATTGATAGAAATGTGTAGTTATTATTAACATTACAACAGTAAGAATAATAATTATAGTGATATGTAATATAATTATTGTCACGAATATCAATAACTTTTCTCTCAGTACAACTTCGTAGAAATGTCTATTCCTATTACGTCTATGGGTAGACCTATGTAAGAAAATTTGCAAAAAATATGAGGAAGAGATTGTACGAAAGAATGAAACCGCCGACGCTTCGTTTAACAAAGCTCGTTTGGTTGAGCAAATTACTATAATTATTTATTGAATCAGTGATTACGAATTAGTTGATTCAATGTTACGATTCAATAAACGCAATACGAATTATTATAAATATTACAATCGTTTCTCTCTCGTTATATTTGAGTCCAAGCGCTGCCTACGCTGCATCATGTTACACTTTTAGCAATATTTTAATTAGGTGCTACATATCGCGATATAAAGTTTTGTAATATTTGATACATATTCTAGCTGACTTATGTATTACTATAGAAAACAGTTATAATTTTAGAATAATGTTCGTAACGATTACCCTAACAACATTCCTAACAGCATCGTGTTGAGAAATCGCGTGGTGTAAACGGCCCTTCAGTCTCTCCTCTCTGCGTGCTCACGAAATGCTACTCGCGATTCGTTGTGCTCGAAATTGTTCCTCGCGTCGCGCGATTTATTTCCTCGTCCTGTTTCCCGTCGCGTGCATCCCGAGGATCACACAATTGTATCACAATTCTTTCCCGTCCATGTGCGTTTTCGTTCTCCGCTGGGCGCCGTAGACTTATTTACGTTCTTGCGAAATGATTGTCGGCAATGATCGATAATCACCTGAAACCGTCCTCGGGAAAAACGAATTCGCAATGATTTTCGGGTTTGATTTGATTTGCTCGATGGACTCTCTTCCCGCGCCGGTGGATCGCCGATGGTCGGTGCGCGATTTATGGTCGTCCGTGAGATTCTGGAGCGATCGACGATCTCGATCGGCACGCGATCGACTATCGTCGACGATCCATTTTGCACATCTGCTTGATGAATACACCGTCGCTGCCTCATGTAAGCAGTTCATCAGTGAATGTGTATATGCATGTGTGTGTGTGTGTGTGTGTGTGTGTGTGTTTCTGCATGTGTGTATGTGTGTTTCTGCATGTGTGCGTGTTGTGTATGCGTGCAAGCGTGCTATGACACTGTTTAGCCGATGACAGTTCACTCGTGTACCAAACAGCTATTGGATGTATTAAGTCCCATGCCACGTTTATGTTTACATATTTATATCTGACTATTTAATCGGAACACTTCGACGTTATTCATTACTTCTGTGTATCATTTTTGGCGTCTTTTGAACGATTACATATCACTCTGTCATTCCGTACAGCTTCGTTAAATGAGGCAGGGAGAGCGGGCGGGAACGGGGATGTTTGCCACGACCTATGACGACTGTAATTTAATGTTACGCTTTACTAAAATTATTTTGCTAAATACGCGAAATTTTATGTATGTTATACTGCAATTAATTCTACATTAGCAGCTATAAGAAGAAAAAAATGATATCTTTTGGGAAAACAAAAATTAATTATTCATTTAAATATTACAAGACATTCCTGAATTAACATTAACCATTCACCTGCCCATTACGACGTTAAGGAGTCTTATAATATTTATTTATTTATTTTATGTCTATATATCATGAATTTCCTCTGAGATTAGTACCATTAATCTTGAAGTGCAATGTAAGCCTTCTACAGGTAGTAATGACTGTAATGATAAAATATGAATGAAGTTTTTAAATACGAGATCAAAAAGTAACGTCGATGGAATAAACAAGGTAGAAGATCAATTGCAATAATCCGTTTGCACAAATAAAACATCGATCAATATAGTCCACATATAATATGCAACAACAAGCGGATCTGGGAATCGGTTCGGTAATTAGTCGCGCGCGATTAAAAGATTCGCCCAACGAAGTTACGTTAATGAGGCCTTCGGAGGATTTCCGGCACCCGGCTCAAGGATTAATTATTTAATTAGCTTGAGGTCACAAGTTTCCTTTTATACTCCCAGCGATAGCAACGATTCCGGATTATCGACTTACAAATATTACGCTCTTATATGCGATCGACGAATTGAAACTTATTATACTTCTTCCATTTATTACTTTCTTCTCAAATAAAATACTTTCTTGATAAAAAACAAATAGGACAAACTATAGCAAATATAAAATTGATTTTATACTAGAAATATAATTACTTTGTGAAAATTTTTATTTCATATATAGAATCTTTAAGCCATCGCAGTCAGATTCAGATCTTTGACTTTGTCTCTTCACCGACAAACAATATTACAGATACTCTCATAGTAAAAAATGTCACACATGTGTGATAATCATGGATAAATTGTGATATAACTGTGAGATTAAAAAAAGTTACAGTAACATCACATCTTATCTTGATCTGTATACGTCATAGCAATGTCACAGTGAGGCGCAACTTTTATCACAGCTGCTAACGATTCATAGCAATATCACACCTGTGACAAAGGGGACATTCGCACGTCACCATGACTTTGCTATGACATTATACTTGTGACAAAGCAGACCTTTACATATCATTCTGACTTTGTTGTGATATTGTGATTTTTAGCGAAAAATGGAATGAAAATGATGACTGTTAGAAAAGGACGAAAGAAAAGGCGGTTTGGAAAGCTTGGTAACGTTAAATCACAGTCGTCGAAAGGTTTGACAGCGCGAAGTCGAGCAACGAGACTATGCGATCCACCGAGATATAAATCGTCGTCGCGGTAGGCATGGCCCCCATAATATGTATACATCGATCGCTCTCGCAGCGCTCGATCACGATCCACGACGGATTCACCGAGGTCCTCGAGGACTCGAGTACGCGTGACTATGTCGGAAAGCAGGGGTGGTCCAACTTGGCAGTTTTCTTTTTTTCTTTTTTTATTTCTTTACCGCAATTTGCTCGCTTTCGTCACGTTCGCCTTTCTTTCTGTGTGTACGTGCTCGCTCGTTGGGTACGCTGTATACTCGTGCGGCTCGTACGATCCGGACGAATGAGCGGCCGATCGATCGATCGACCCTCTTCCGCCGATCGGCTGAATATAAGCGACGCGTCGACCACTCTCTTGTGCGCTTGTATATTTCTCGTGTGTACGACACACATACACACATACACACATACACACACACACATACACACACACACACCCATACACACACATACACCACATACGCATACATTCACGCACGTACACATACACACACGCGCGCACACAACACACAAACACACGTGCACAGCGTAATAATACGCGGTGCGAAAATATCTGGCGGGTTTTGCGGAAATGCGGGGATAGGGATCGTTTGTGGTTTCGCGTACGTCAGCTTTCGAGCACGTGATAATAAGAGGGTTTTATTGGAGAGGGAACGTGGAAAAATATATCGAGCGTATGGAAGGTCGATCGCGCGATCGTTGATGGCGTAAGTTTCGTTCATGCTTCGGTTGGGTTCGGCTTTTCTAGAGAGATGTGCCGCTAAATCGCGTCCGTTACCCGGGGATAGTGCACGAGGGAAGAAGGAAATATTCGTCGAACGAAACAGACGAGTTCACCCTTATGAGACGGGCTCTTGCCATTGGTCGTAGTAACTGCGCGCGCGCGTTCACCCTGTCGATCGTCCAAGCCGCACTTTTACTTTCCTACCGTTTGAAAAGGTTGAACACCCCTGACTCGAGTTTGCTATTTGGCAGTAAACATTTTTAAGTCCGTCTCGGCTCCCTACGAGAGACCCTCAACAGATCGCAGAGTTAATTAATTACGACTCGGTCGTAACGCGCGTGCGTGCGTGCGTGCGTGCATGCGCGCGCGCGCAAAGCGACTAACAGTAATTATCGTTAATTATTATTCTCATTATTATAAGAAATATCGTTATTGTTTCTATTATCGAAAGGCCGCAACAACGCTTTTCCGAGGACTGCGCGATCTCCTTTGTCTCGTGACGCCGTCGACTTGTCGCGCGTTCCTTCCTCGCGAAATCGCATTGGTCGTCGAATGAAATCGATCGCCGATCGCCAAATGACAGTTACGGCGATCGCCGGTCGATATCGCGATCGATAAGAGCTCGCGAAATGTAATTGGATCCGCTCGACAGCACGTGCTATCTCTCTTTCCCTTATTACGCCTGCACCTACCTTCGTCTACGATCTAGAGGCATCCCTCTAAATCTCCATCCAGTTCGCGTCGCGCGACTATCTTACCGGTTCCGCACTAGAAACGTTAATTAAGTCACTTAAACGAAATAACGCAGTCGTAACGGAGCGTGACGTCGGCGATCGGATCCTTGTTCCCATTCCTTTTGTATTCTCTCCTCTTGAATCCGGAAACGTTTCCCAGGCGTGTTGTTCTCCGCTAAAAAAAATTACAACGGCGTTCGCCGTCGAGCTGCCGCTTGCCGGAAGTCCATCCTCCTCATGCAGGCTTTTTCTGCGAACGTCGTCAATGGTCTCACTCTTGCTTGCCTCCTTTCGCGTCTAAGCGAAAGCACGTCGCGAAACGGAACCGGGCGCACAAACCGGCGGTGATTCCCAGTTGTGAGAAATTCGAGAACGCGAGATCGTGTTTCCTTGTTCCCTCGAGAGAGGTGAGTCGCGCAGAAGGGCGTGAAAGGGGCTAACGTGTCCATTTCTATCTTTTTCTTTGCGCTTTTCCCGTTTTCACTTCGACGTGCTCCTAACGTAGCCGCCTCCTCGAATCATGCCGGACGTCGTTCCTGCGAAAATGAGAGAAGGAAGCATGAGTGTACCGCGATATGTCCGACTATTGACTTTTGAGAGATTGACTTTATGGGTGAGGGATTTTCCGAGATGTTGTACCGATCGATTTTTGCGAGCTTACTTTGCCATTAAGACCAACCAGGCTTTTAGTTCCAGCAATTCTAAAGCTCGAGGTATGAACTTTCAACTTTTTGAGATCTCTCTAATATATTCTAATAACTTTAAAATCTTCAACTGTGGTAAACGCTGTGCAGTTAAACTCGGGAAGATTAAGAGAAATATTGAAGAAGAGTAATCAGACCGGAAATTTTCTAGATCAGTAAAAAAAAAAGCAAAAATATCAAAATTTAATCTTATATATAATTTTTTTCATTTACTGGGAACATTTTTCTAAACATTTTTTAATATAAAAAACTGTGCAAGGGAACCGATGAGCAAGAACTCATTAACATTCTTCTCTTTTTCGGCGTTATAATTATATAATTTAAACAATGAATTTTCCTCTACGTAGATTGTTATCTCATGTATGTTAAAACTCTCGTAATTTAATAGATAATTAAGTGAACAATAAGTATTCTTTTGTACACTAATCACATTTAGTTCGAAGCTATTAGATCGCGCTATTCAAAGGCAATTTTCGATAATCAAGCACCGAGTGACCGAGTACTTGAAATCATGTAATCAAATGGTTATATATCCAGGTTAATGCATAAATAATTGTGCTCCGGAGTGCGCTACGAAGGGACCGACTAGCAATTAGTGCGACGAAATTGCGAGTAGAGACATTCGCGTTGCCACGATTGAATATTTTCAGCGCGCGCGACGGCCAATGAGCCCAGCTTGTTACATGGGGCTTGTTAACATTTCCACGCAGTATTAACTGTGTTATGGTCATCTGGCTCACGTCATTCGCACATAATGATCATAGCTTATCTGATCCGCGCGATGTGAAATTAACATGTCGATTTCGGTCTCTCGAGCAAATACCTAGCGGTGATGCTCGATCAAGCGAAATCGTGATTTTCGAGCAATCTCAACGGCAATTTTGGCATAAAAAAGCTATGTGCAAAGCTATATGCAATCATAGAGACAATTATTTATATGATAAACTATATAATATAAAATTTATTCTTACCGAATATTCCAGGAGGCGCTATCCCTGGCATATTTTGTGTATTTTTTCGGTTCGACCGGGGCAGTCTATTACTGGACGATTATATGTGGCGCGCGACACAGTATCACCACCGTAGCCAAAACCGTGAATAACGTGAAGACGAACAGACAAAGCCTTGATTTTATAGGAGAGAAATTTGAATATTAGTTTCACAAGTCGAATGTTTCAATAATAGATTAAATAAATAATGAAGAGAATATATAATAAGAGGTAATAGAAAAAGAGGGAATATATAATAAGGTAATTAGAAGTAATTATTAAATTAATTAATTATAAAAAATGGAATTAATTAAGTTACTGAAAGAAAGTTATTTTAAGGCTCGTTTTTATAATATATTTTTAGGTTATTTAAAGATTAAAGGTTACTAAAAGATTCATTAATAAAATTCATTCATGAATTTCTTGGTAATCTTTAATCCTTAAGTAATCATATGTAAATCAGTGAAAAATCTAAACTTCATTACAAGTAATGAGTTACTTTCCAACCTTATAGATATACCAATTATAAATTTCTTATAATTGAAATTACTGAGCAAATAAATTTCTCCGTTTGACCTCATATGATAAGTGAAGTCCAAGTAAATGAAATTATTGAGCAGAAAAATTTTGAATAGTTAAAACAAATAAAAGTTTGAAATAATCACGTAATGGATTCGTCCGACGAATCGGCGATCCGGCACTTAAATGACAAGTTTTTCATTGTGCGAGGAAAAAAACAAGGATCTGAATTTCGAACGCCAATATAAAAGCTTCTTTGTTCGCGATTTTCCACCAGAGATTCGTCGGACGCCATGTGCGCACGACTGAACTGAAGCCACATGAAAGATTTAAAACATCCAACCTGTCGACCACCATGGCGGCGAACTTCCAGTCGCTAATGATTTCGTCGTCCTCGTCCGACTTTTTCATGCGGCTTGTGATGAACTGCAATTCCTTGAGAATTGTGTGAAGTTCCCTCTGCATGCCGCTGAGAGGCAACGATGCCGAAGTCTCTTCAACCGTTGCCGGCCTGGTCGACAACGGTGTACCGTACGCTGATCTGCTGTAAAATATCATATAAACTATTACTCTTAAAAGTATCACATGTTTTTTCTCAAGATCATCAACAGACATTTCGCATAGATCGTCGGAGAATTCATGAAATTCCAGTTCTTCATATTACAGTTGTTATAATTATTAAACAGTCTATCTCAGTACATAACATAATGCAAAGTTTATATGAAGTTACATACCATAAATGTTAAAGTTCTACATTTGAAATGATTTATAAATTGTTAGGGTAATTTACAATTGAGATTCACATTGCTTATGAGCGTGGAAATTTTTTTCTTTAACGAAATTTTAATTCCGAACTATGTACAAAATATTCCGTAAATACTGACATAACCAGGAAGGGAATAATTCTGCTTGAAAAAAATAAATCGAAAACTTAGAAAAATACAATTTTTCCATATGAAGCTTTGTTTTCGGGAAAATCATTTGTAAATATTTGCTAGGTACGATTTAATGGATCTAACTGCAAACTATTATTTCTCTCTCTCTACTCATATTTATTATATTGGTAATTAAGAATAACAATAAAACAGCACAATGAATTTTATTACATAAATTGTTGAATATATTGCTTGAAAATAAAGAAATTATTTCGAAAAATTGTATTCTACGTTTTAGATTACATATGTTAATAGAATCTCTCCCTATGATTGTATCCCTATTTACAGAACATCTTTATATATACATATATATATATATATATATATTTATTTATTGTATATATTGCTTTGAAAACTTTTATTTTATACTATTTTATATAGTCAATTCAATGCTTACAGAAGAGTCTAAAATAAATAGTTTCTTCCTTGCGTGAGTTTTTTTTGCAAGATTATTTCATAATCAAAAGTCTAACAAATATCTCAATATTTTTTTAACTCCACTTAATCGATATTCGCTTCGAAATTTCCTTAACTACATTCGCTGGTACAATACTTTAAATACTTTAATATATCTTTGCTTAAAGTTAACGTAATTGAATAATTTTTTTTTAATTGTGAAAGTCCAAATTCGAGGAATAAGATTATGTAACTCAAAATTATGTAAGGTTGTGAAAAACATTTGTTATAAACAATTTCTCACAACGTGTAGTTAAAGAAAACGTTCATTGAATTTGTGAATAAAGAATTTGAAAATATTAAAATTATCACAGTGCATATGCATTTGAATTGGACCACTATACGTCACAAAACTCGGTTATCGGATAGTTCCACGACGTGACAGAGAAGCGAAGAAGAGATGGAGGAGAAAACGAATTGTCCAGAGAATCATCTGGCAAACCAAAGCGATTATTGAAGGATCGAGAAAAAAAATGTTGGAATGAAATATTTTTGTTAACGGTTCACGGAAATCAGTCGGGGAAGAAAAAAAGCCGCAAAAATCTCATGAGAAAATATGAGAATCCGAGTTTGGTAGATTGAGTTGGTATTTATCGAGGTCCATGAAAATGTCGATATTCGATTCCAGCGACACAGTCGTTCAAGCGAATTTCGGACGGGTAGATCTCTTGTCTGCTTATAATTATCACAGAACAAACGTGACGTATACCGTTCTCTAATCATTTTATGTGCGTAACTGTGTCTTCGATTTTTCCCGATAGAATTATAAAATAACGTTAAGTTGGTCGAACATACGACAAGGGGTGAGATCCATTTAACACTGCAAATGCATTCTTTGATTGGTTAATTCGTAAAATTCATTCTTGTGATTGGTCAACGAAGCATTTCCAACGTTAGTGGATCGCACTCAAGATATTTACTCAGAAACACGTGTCTACGCATCTTGATGTGCTCTCGTTGCCGTCCATCTGATCATTCACAATATTATTATATGCGTTGACGCCCAGTTTTTTCTTTCTCTTTCTCTTTCTCTCTCTCTCTCTCTCTCTCTCTCTCTCTCTCTCTCTCTCTCTCATTGTTTTTTCGTCCAATGGGATTAAAACGTGACATGGTCTCTGTTTCTCATGAACAATACATTTGCCCGTCAAACAACAACCGCTCCATTGTTAATAAAAAAAGGAGCGCAATTGATCGAGAAAATGGATGGCAAGCTATCGCGGAATTTTCGCCAAACGTAACGACCTGAAAAGATTGAATGGATGGAGAATTCGTGGTACCTTATATAGCCCGAGGCAGGATTGGCGGCGCTGTTCCCATGGCGAAAATCATCGTCGATATCTAAAACGTTCGCCAGTAAACTCTTACTGCTCCTCTCCTGCAGCTCCAGCTCCTTCATCCGATTACTCATGAGAATGGTTTTCTTCGTGATCTTCTTGCCCGGCCGACTCATGCGCAACACACACGGCAGCCATTGTAGAAACACTATTTTCGTCTGCGTGAATATCGAATTATTGACTCGTTAAACTTTACAATTGCATCACATATCATATCGTCACTCTAGCAAAAATTCCTCGCAATTTCATTCCCTTGAATCTTGCAACGAGAACGAAAAACCGAAATTGAAGAGTATAGAATTTTAAAGTGGCATTTCCGCGCGTCATATGCAAAGTTTAATATTTTTCAAGGATTTACAATATGTAATTTATAAGCCACGAACACTTTACGATAAGCATTATTCTAAGGAATAACGAATATACTTCCCCTATTTAGAAAATTTCTAAAATAAAAATTACGAAAAATTCAAAGTCATATTTTTAGTTATATTCCACAATTAGATTTTAAAATAATTTATTTTAGTGTAACACAATGGCTTTTTCAATAATTATACGTGAAATGCATATTTAACTCTTTATTTAATCCTTTGTGTTGAACTACTTCTTTTAGGGAGTTATGCCCTTTTATTTTGCAAACAATTGGCCTAATTTTTATGAAATTTGGTCCATAGCATAATTTAATAATACTTCATTTAATTCTATGATTAAAAATAAAAATATTAGATTCAATATGGCGGCAGAATTTAAAATATAATTTGATTATTATAAAACTCGATTTTAGGAATTTTTAATTGAGAAATATACAGGGTTGGCCATATTCGACGGAAAAATGTTTTTTTTTTCAATCATCGTCGATGATCGTCGTTACTCGATCTAACATCTCTTTCCCATGATTGAAAAAAAAAACATCTTTCCGTCGAATATGGCCAACCCTGTATATACAGGTATATAAAAAAATCAAGTTTCCAGTTTCGCTTTATTTGAAATCCATTATTGCTACATAAATAATTAATATTAATTTCTAAGTCAATTTTTAAACCTTGATTATGAATCTTGTGACATTAGAATCCTTCATGGAGGTTATTACTCTTTCGGAATTCGGCGTTTTTAGACTATTTTAATTCATTCAAACTCAAGCAATACCAAGAACCTCTTAAAATTCGAGTTTTACGATAATCAGTTTTTTAAAATATGAATTAATTTTTTGAAATTTAATTTTTTTTACATTCTGAGGCCAGAATCAAATTTAACAAATCTCGAAAACAAGTCCGTAAATTACTTTGTTAGGAAGCTCTAGACTTTGAGATCATGACAACATTAAAAAATACATAAACACAAATTCATAAATAAAGTATTTACTCAATAATTTTAATTTTAACTTCTTTTATATCTAAATTCGAAGCCGAGTCGCATGTTATTTCTTTAGTGAAATAATAAATCAAATGCTATGCAATGCATATTATATATTGACATACATATGTAAATATATACGCTGTAGGAGTTTTGTAAATGCAATGTACTTGTTTGAATTCAGAGTATCCAAATAATCTATATATGTGTAGGCTTGCATGAAGAAACTTGCATTAACTGACTGGCATTGGTCGAGAGTAAGTACCAACACCTCGAAGGCATTTTAAACTTCCAAGAAGCACTGTTCGGTGGTAATAATAATCACATCGCGAAGCTATCGTGCAACGTATTATTATCCATTACACGAAATATTTTTTGCGTGCAATAATTTGAACTGTTTCGCATTATTTAGAGTTCGCGAATTAATTGCACCTGATTTATTTAAAAAAATTAAATTTGTTAAACACAATTTCCACTTGCTCCAAATAATGCAATTAGAAATATTAAGATATGATTTTATCATTTCATTATAATTATCTAAATATTTCGTTGAAAATAATGAATTAAAAAAAAATGAATCTGAAATATGCTTAGACGACCACATTTTATTAATGCGATTACGTTGCACAATTTCAAAATTGCTGTGTTTATTCAATTATAGAAGGCAATTAAATTTATAACAATTTATAATGCCACTATAACAATGACGAAAGCAATCTTGTTTAATCCGTTTAGTTAAGCAGCTTATTTCTATTGTATCAATTATATGTATATGCCTAAAATGATTAACCTTTATTCGAATGAAATATTTAACTATACGATCGATCAAAACATTCTTTTAGAGCAAATCAAAAAGCTTCTACTATACATAAGTTTAATTAATTTTCTTTCTAATTATTGTATGATACATAATCTGCTCTACTACGCTAACTATGTAACTATAATGATTATATTCATCAATGTTTATTAGTGTTTATTTATTTATTAATGTTTATTTAATTATTAGAATTATTTGCTCCATTCAAAATTACTTTGGTGACAAATTACCATTGTTTATTTCAACATTGCGTCATTAATATTACACGCTACATTTATTGCATTTATATTTAATACTGTTATTCATCATTAATTAGACTTAATGCCATCACTAATTAGAGTTAACTATATCTCTGATACAGTCAGTTGAATTTTATTATGTTTTCTTACCCAATTTGGCATCACGTATCTGTCGGGCGATCTGTGATGATAGTTGAGCACCAGAACGGTCAGCACGACGCTGCTCGCCACCATGAACATGATGCAATTGAAGTATGATCCTGAATCGAGGTGTTCACGAAAATCCCCCGAAGAAAGAATACAGAAAGAAGGCGATTAGTCACGGAAATAACGTGGAGCGAGACGCTGTTAGCAGCTCTCTCGTTGAAAATGAAAGATTATTCTCCTGGATTCTTTTAGCTCAGCTCAGATCGTAATCGTCTCCATCTCGTGAACCTTCTTACTTGATATCTCTAGCTCCATTTTTGCTCGACATACATATTTAATAATCTTTCATTCGTTTATACGAGTGCTCGCGCGTTTCCGATGCGCGTGAAGAGACTCAAAAATTCAGACGTGAGAATGTTCGCGTCTGAAATATTTTAACGTTAAGCGCGCTTTCCAAAGAATAATGACGATGAAGAATTCCATTCTTTAGATGTAATTTTTACGGATTTCTTGATATTATATTTATCGAACAAGAGTCCGCTTTTAATTCGTTTAAGTCTTGCACTTTGCACAGTTACGCCTTCTTTTCTACTTTCTACAATCTCACATCGGGTGCTTTAATTCTTTTTATTTCTGTCCCCTGTCGGAACTTTCACTGGAATGCCTTCACCGATTTCTCTATACTGTAGCAAATAAATACAGTAAGTAACATACACGGAACATTCTTCAGACGCGACGAGAATTCGAGCCTCTCCACGCGAGTGCAAACATACACTCAATAGTGACACACTCGCAGTCACAACATACGACGGTTCAGTAGCATCCGAATGGACCTGTCACGGAATAGACTCACACTCGAGGCGAAAGTTGAGAAAGAAATAATAGACAAGCGAAACAAGCGTATTATTATTCGGTAATACAATAATCGGGACAGGTAACACAGCTAAAGATAAAAGCACACATACATAGCATATACTACATCTAGTAACAAAAATATCTACATGAAAATGTCTACGAGATATTCTTCGGATGTTCCCTTAAGTTCATGTTACACTACGCATTGGAGATTGAGGCTTGAATTGAAGATTAGAATTCAGCTAATCAGAGCGAAACCGATTAAAGTTAAAATTGTCTGACTGGTCGAATTCTAATCTATAATTCGCAATTCTTACTTTCTAATGCGTAGTGCGACATTTGCTTTACAGGTTTTTCACAGTTTTATGTAGTTTTGACACAGGCAATAGAAAAATGTCTATAGGATGTATTGTAAAGATATCCGAAGGACGTTCTAATTTTTTTTTTAAACGTTCTTTAGATATCTCTCAGTTTATTTCGTGAGATTTACGTTTAAGGTTTCACTCATCTAACGGGGCTAACATCTCCAGAATTTCTACGGGATACATCAATACGCGTAACCCAGTTCACCTGCTGAAGTTACGCTGAAGTCAGCAGTTCTCATTTCGCCAGAATAGTGAAGGTAACTTACGTACGTTAGTTTTCTGGTGTTAGATAAGCGAAAATAAGAAAATTGAAAATAGAATGTACTTACTTGAGCGCGAAGTATAGGCGTGTACGAAAAGGAAGAGGCAATGGTGTGTTACGCAGAGAAATTGACGGAGAGAACACTTACATTATCATGCAACTATCGAAAATGCAATTTTACCGAAAATGCACACAAAAGCCTTCTGTAATTCTCTGAAGTTTGTTATCAGCGAATCTAATAACACTTAAACGTAGAAGTACATAGGATGCATATCGTGAGAACGTTTAAGCTGCGATTAAAACTACGCACTACAATCGGATTAGGATGTAGTTCATCTCTTGACTTTTATTTTCGACGCGGTCGTCTTTGTCTCTTTCAGAAACTTAATACTGTAAGTTGATGATTAATTATTTATTTTGAGTGTTAGAAACGCTGTTGTGTTTAGTGCTTTTAATACTCAAAACAAGTTTTCAGTATTAAATTACATTTCTGCAAAGGGATGTCATCACGATTAACATAGAATTCCTTAAGAAAGTTGTCTTGGAGCGTTGAGACTCTACTGTCGAAGTTTACTTCGATCGCAAGTGGTAGTATACATGCATCGGATAATGATTAATACATAGTTAGTTTTATTTTTGTATTACTCTTATATTACTTATAGCGATTACCATTTTGAGAAGATTATCTTCTCCCTGTCGTGACGAAAATAATCAGCCCTATCAACGCACATTTGCTGTGTAACGTTCAAATCGAGCTTAAAAATCTCCTCAACCGATTAATGTCTCGTTAAACGTACGAGTCTTAAAATATATCGGCGCCATGCTGTAAAACATTTTAATATCCCATTTTATCTCGGGTTACCTTTTTTTTTACAGATAAATAACTAAGCCTATTATGAGCAGGGCAACGTCATATCGCGAAACGTTTCTCGCAAATTAAAGATTTTCGAGCGGTAAGTTTTCATTTACTTCGCCTTGGCTGCGCACGGACAGTCGAATATTTATCCCCCTTCCTGCGACTGCGAAAATTCGCTCGTAACTCTAATTACGTACTAATTTTCCTAATTTTCCTGCTAAATTATTGGATCGCCGTAGCTCGGTGAATGTATCCGGAAATACTGTATCAAAGCAGAGACTCGCAAATGATTCCGAGTCGAGGCGCGCGTGAAAATAAAAAGAAGGAACGGGAGAGCTTCAAGTGACGATGAATAAAATGCTAAAAGCGTTGCCTTTTTAACTTCTCGTGTTATCTCAGCGGCTATGTTTAACCGGGTCCATAAAGCCCGGCACGAGCATCTTCAGGCTGATTAATTGCCGTGTACGAAAGCGGTTATCTCTTCTCCTGCTTTTATTAATGGATCCTTAAGACTCGTCTGCCATTACGTGTCAGCTATATATTTATGACGTTTCGAATTACTTAATCCTTCCATTGATCGTTCGGTGGCGATCTATCATGAAAGTAAAATCGCTTGATTGATTCACAGGAACGGAAACTAGTCGAGATGTACGGAATTACCAACTTTAAAGGCAAAGGAATATCTTTATCTAACAGTGATATGTTATCTTCATCTAAAAAAGATAAATCATTTTCTAGAATTCAGCACGAAGAGATGCAAGATATTTTCTGCTTGATACCATTTTCTCTAACTAACTAATTTCGTTAAATTTGATTCGTTAGGGAAATCTCTCTCTCTCTCTCTCTCTCTCTCTCTCTCTCTCTCTCTCTCTTACATTGATTATATTGATGGAAACATTCTATTTTTAACAAATTTGTTTTTCATGGATATTAGATCAAACAACGCATTTCTCCCGAATTAAACATGACACGGCGCGGCGGTTTTCGCATTAATACAACATGAAAAGAATAGCAAAATTGCCGGAACGTGCAACGTCATAGCTAGCGATATTTACTTCAAATATTTGTTTCGTATGCACGTGGGCAAATATGCATTGAGATAACGGACAAAAATTATGTGCAATTACGAAGCGTGAAAAGCATTTCATTTCTAGCTTTATTAGCAGGCTTTATTAACAGAATCATCCGGTTGTTCGATTTGGTTGTGGCAGGTCTGAAAAATCTTTGTAAAATACAATATATATTCTGACTTCAGCTTAATATACGCTTTATTTTAGCCGTCATATGCTCCAATTTAATTATATCCGATGAAATAGCTGACGTCGTCAAATTTTCAACTGACAGATAGGTCGTAATTTAAATTATTCCAACAAATTAATTAGTTATTACATGCGTTGCAACGCCGGATGGGTTAATGTGATGATTAATGCAGAATTTATGATCATTGTATTGAATGACGATGTTCCTCCGTTATATGAGATTATTTGGTGAGAAAATAAAAAAATAATGATGCGTAATTAATGAATTAAGGAATCACATTTTTGCATTATAATAAGTTATACGATAGAAAGTTATTTTATACATCAATTTTTTGTAGTTATGTAAACAATTATTTTTCAAGAATTATCGATTCAAATTATGAAATAATATCATTAAAAAGAATTAATGAAACGCGATATAAAGCAGAGTTTTGAAGTAGAATTTGAAAGATGTATTTTTTTTAACATCAAGCTGACACGTCGTTTTATTTGCGATTTATAATTGTGGGGCGTTAAGAGTTTTATAAGCGGAATATCTTTGCTATTGAAGAGATGCAAGAGTGGCAATTTAAATTCCTCTCATTTTTTTACGGCCTTTAATTTCCATGAATGTATATATAAACGCTACTTGACCGAGAGATTTTCATGCTATTCACGTAAGTATGATGTTATTTACATCATCATCGATACCATACTTCTAAAGAGTTTTATCGTGAACCTGTTTTGTAAACAGTCTGCAATCTCATAATAACAGAATTAAAGTTTCAAATAGATCTTTCTTGAATAAAATTAAATTTTTATTTAATTCTCATTTTAATGTATTTAGTTTCAATGTATTTGCAAACATTTCATGTTTCAATCTCTGTTTAACTTATCACACATAATATTATAAAATAATATAAAAATTAATATATATGTGTGTGTATATATATATGTATATATATATATATGTATATATATATATATATATATAACATTTCATAATTTAATTTATTTTATAAGTATCAGATTAATATTGGTTTTATGTTAATATCGGATATTACACTTTTGTACAAGATAATAAAGATTGTCGATTTGCTGAAGAATTAATTATTGCTCTGCATAGTGTCATACTTGTGCAAATGATCGATCGTGGATAATTTTCGATAAGATGTGTTGCTCATAGGACTTCCCGCATTCCGTTTTGTAGAGTTACCATAGTACTTATTAAGTACTTTGTACTATTAAGTACTTCGAATGCAATCTACTTGTACGAACTATAATTAATTTCATTATCGACGCTCGCTTTTTATCCTTTTTTTTGTAACCAGTCCAAGCTTTCGTCGTTTATTTCATTTTCCAAATGCATTTTCTTTCGAAAGTGCTTTTTTTATCTTTTAATTACTTCGAGCGACTTGTCGACGAAATAATTTGTTCGTTATATGGTTATATGTCTCTCTCTCTCTCTCTCTCTCTCTCTCTCTCTCTCTCTCTCTCTCTCTCTTTATGCGTGTGTCTTGACAAATTGCATCCATCACTTTTTTTATTATGGGCTTTATGTTCCCGTTCTGCACATCTGGCTTTACTACTTAACTCATTCCGCATTTACGTACGACTTGCGAAACTGACTCTTGGTCGGAATGACCGGTTTTATCGATACTACAAACGCTTTTTATTTCTCTTTTGTATTAGAATTACCTTACTCCCGCTTTCGCGTAAGTGTTCCGAGCTCATCTTGTTAGGCATGAATTGAATAAAAGTGCTTGTCTACTTCGATGATCGCGTAGACAGTGCCTTTTTTCTACTATTTCATATTTTATCAAACTATAAATTGTATTTGCACTGTTCAATTCATAATGTGAAATTATATTCAATTTAGATCATTTT
This sequence comes from Acromyrmex echinatior, assembly GCF_024713525.1. Taxonomy (NCBI): domain Eukaryota; kingdom Metazoa; phylum Arthropoda; class Insecta; order Hymenoptera; family Formicidae; genus Acromyrmex; species Acromyrmex echinatior. The sequence continues at coordinate 5,991,240 of NC_141855.1, read as the reverse complement.
TAATCATTTTTATAAATCATCATTGCTGCTTTTCAGTATATCGCCAATTTAAAACAATAAAATAAACATCTTAATTAAAAAAATGTATTAAATTTGAATTCAATAATTTAGTTTATTTTTTATTTAATATTTTATTAAATATGTGAACGTTGTTTAAAATTAAGCAATAATCATAAAAATAGGTTGCTTTACATTTCGATATAGAAATTAAAAATAACAAAATGCTGTTTAACTCAAAGGATTGTCATTGCTTCTTTGACCTCTAACAATGTGTATTATTTACGTTGAGTTGAAAAATTAGCTTGAGTGCTCATTCTCAGCAAAGTTTATAAATAGCCTTGTTCATAAAAATATAAAGCACTGTTCTCGTAACTTCGTTACGCAAAGTCTTGGTTTTGACACCAACTCTCAGGAATTTTCAAGCGTTTGTGGATAATATATGTGTAATTTCTGCTTGCCGACGAGACAAACACTGAATCTTTGGATCCGTATTGCATGGTACTCTGATTCTTTTTAATGGGTCGGGAAATCTTACAGAGATTTAAAGAGGAAGAAGAAGAAGAAGAAGTATAAAGCAGTCTCACAAAATGACATAAATGTTATATACCCAACGAAAAATAAATTAAAAAGCGGTTTTATTGAGAAATGACATTTATTTTTACAAAAGTTTTAATATTTTTGTTAGCCTTCCTTTGGCTTTTATTACCGCCTTTTCTAAGAAATACAATAAATTGAGGGTGCTTTATACTTACAACCAAGGTTGTATTTTTCTAGTTTCAACAATATACTGCATCTTGCCGGAGAGACGTAGCACAAACAGTATATTCCGTTGGCGTCATCACTTTGAACATTTAATAAAACGCATGACTTCTATCGTTATCGAAAGTTATACCTTCTAAGGAGGAAAATACTGCCGAGAATTAACACCGTTGCGTTTTCTCATTGCCAGCAACTTTCTTTATGACAGTTCCATTAATTGCATTGTTGTTATTCCTCTAGAATGTCATTTTGCACAATTTCTTCCATTCTCGTATCAACCTACATCCGGTTGACTTGGCACATGCATTGCCTCTTGATCGCTTAGTCTCGATTTTATTCCTCTTTTAGGGAGGCACTTTTACATTACTCTGGCATAATGTCGTTTACAGTCGAGGGTCGCGGAGAGATCTCATTCCTGCAGATGATTACTGTGAATTTTAATATACTTGCAATGTCTGTCCTTTGACGCTCCCAGAGAACGATTGTTCTCATTACATCGCCGTTTTCTTTGCTCGTTTTCTGATCACCAATCTCATCATAGGAACACTCGGCTTTTCCATTATTTTCCTTTTCATCTTGCCCCTCCATAAACTTGTCTTACATTGCGTCTCGTTATTATTTGCTCGATTTTTGCTTGTAATGTCACGTAGGATTCTCCTCTGTATTCTCATCAATGACGTTACTTCGCATCTAAAAAATGAAGGGAAATAATATCCGATTGCATTTAAGGATTTCTTGCCATAATATTTTCACTCGTTTTCCATTACTTTTCAATTATGCCGAGCGGTCATGTGCACACATTTGTAGGAAATGCAAACTCATCCTTTTGCTTTTCATAAATGTCATTTCTCATTCCCGTCCTTTTTTTCTTCTTGTCCACTACCGCGCCTCGTTTCTCTGCCTTGTTTCCACCATTTTATACGTATCGTCGTACGTTTTGTGGTTGCCTTTGATTACTGCGCGCGTGCGTTTACGACCTGGCCACGCGCGAACGCTTTTTATGTCTTTCGACTTTTATGCAGTTACGTGGACTTCCCGTCCAGCATTTCCGAGGGAAAAATTCTGAAAACGTTCTTCCTAAGTCGCGCTATTTACAATCTCGTATTTCGTACTTCGGTCGCCATATCTCCGTCAACGGATCGGATTATTTACGGTGGTTTGTCGTATTTTCTCACTTAGAGTGCAAACTCGCGGCGAATGAAAAGTTCGGAGGAAGAACATTTGAAAAGTGCGCCGCGATGTGTCGAAAGAGAGCTATTACAAAAATTGCTCTCTTGCGATTTCGCGTCGAAGTTCCGCCACAATATTACTTCCAATTCTGACTTCCTCTCTCGTAAGTTCTCGCTCTCTCGATCTGAGCATCGCAGGATTTTCTCTCTTTCTCTCTCTCTCTCTCTTTTTTCTTGTACGAAAACTTCTCTTCTTAAAATAACTCTCTCAACGAGAGAAGTCGACTTGCATCGTTCGATCTTTGTGGAAACGGTTGCAATTTTATCGTACGAGAGCACAGGAAGGAGAAGAAGTAAGTCATGATGACACAGAAGGAAAGAGAAATCGTCGACTCATTGTGCAGCCACGAAGAACGGGGAATAAAGTAGCGAACGTTCTCGGATACGACATTCGTCAAAGTTGCATGATACTCGGAGACTGCAACGGGTCGTTTCGTAGCCGACTGTAAGAATACGGAAAGAGTAAACGCGAAAAAAGGAGAAACATGGAGTCGTAGAAACTCACATGGCTTGGTCGAGTGGCTCTCAGACGGTCCACCTGCTCGAATGAATTCTTCGATCGACTGGAAGAGATATGAGGTTACTATGATAAGATTCGATGTGTTAGCTTCTACTTTCTTAGTATTTGCAGTATTTGCATAGATATTTTTTACGGACAAAAAAGTGCTTCCTGACAAATAACTTATAATTATTATAATTGATGTAAATAAAGTGACACGAAATGTTTACCAAAGTTTGGAAAATTATTTCTAATGCATAATCAATATGACCGCCATTTTATTTCACAATTTCTTGAAGACGCGTCTGTGTCCTTTTTCGTCCATTTTTCAACACAAATCTTCAAATAGCTCACGGCTATGTGTGATGTGCAGGGGAACATCTCCGAGAGCTTTTGTCACAATTTTTATTTTCGAGAAAAATAATATAACTTTATTAACATTTTAATAAAGTGTCAAAGTCAATATTTTAATCAAGTATCTAAGTCAACCATCCATTGTCAATTCTGACTCGTTCTACATCTAACAGAATTTTCACAAAGTACAGAATTTGCTCACACAGTTAAAAGAAACCGATATTGCACAAGTATAATTTAATGAGATAATTAAATATTACATTTCTTTGCACAATTCTGTAGATGTCTCTCATTATTAAATGCTTTACATTGCAAGATTGTACATTGCAAGATTTTGTACATTGAGAGATACGAAAGAATTTTAAATGAACAAAAAGTTTAGGAAGAGGTATAGTTGCTGACAATTAATAATTTTGTACATTACCTCGTATTCTCTTCAAACTAACAGTAATCGAAGCAAGAACTATTATTTAATCTGACATTATGGCAATTAAATTGTCATATGTTACAAACTTATAGGCATTACAAACTGTTGAGAGTCTCTGCTTTACACGATAGCCATTGTAGCCGGCGACGACGTAGCCTCGTTTCGTTTTGTCGCGTGGGTGAATGTTAGCGATATACATATACAGAGGCATTTAAATAAGTCACACGCGAGTTCTCTTACGATTTTTATCAGTATCGTCCACCTGTCGGTAGCTTGCGCTTTTGTGAGCGTACGTGGTCGATGGTTACGTTTGCGGAGGTGTAAATAAATAAATCACGTTGAACGCTATACGAGTTTCCGCAGCATTGTTGCTCCATTGTGCCTCGCGTCTGCGATGCGACTATCGTTACCAATAGTAATTCTTTTAGCGCATTATTTAAATCAAGTAATTCAGTATATGTTTGCAGGTAGTAGCATTCCGAAAAAGACGACATATCATATACTTTGTGGTTTGTGTGTGTGTGTGTGTGTGTGTGTGTTTAAAGATATTTAAAATAATTATGAAAGATAAGTTATTTTTTAAAGATCGCAAGTAAGAGGGAAGAGGAAAGAGAGAAAGAGAAAGAGAGAATAAAAATTATAGGAATAAAAATAGTTCTAAGTTACATTAGTATGTCTCCAAATATCATGTTTAAGAGATTGAGTTGATTTTAAGTGACACGTATTATGTGATTTAAATTTTGTTGAGAGATAGAGAGATAATTCATAAGGAATCACGTAGCGAAGTTCATATTTCTTGCAACGAAGATTCGGCGGTACGGGCTCATTTAAACGACTATTGCACGTACGAGAGGAAAGGAGTCGTAAATTTTGCCGCCACCACGTCGCAGTCCATACGTTAGTACGATATCTTGAAATTTTATTCAATGCGTTTTGGTGCGCCGCGCGCTTACTGCATCGCGAATGGATTTTCGCAGACTTACGTATCCTCTTAGTGGATACGTATGTTCTGGTTAAGATTATTATCGAAAACGACAGTTTGGCACTCGTTTATACGCTGTTCCGTACGCGAATTACTCTTTTAAAATACGCTCTTTTCGCGGTCCAATGCGCCCGCAACATAGTATCACCGCAATACGCGCGCAGTTATTACATCTTTTCTCCATTTCGAAGTCCCTACGGTCGCGGTGCGAAGTTCCGACTTCAGAAATTGAAAATTTGTCCATTTTTTCTTTCCCACGCTGGTTGCATTATAACGTAAAAGACAGCTGACTCTCCTATGTAATTAATGATACCTTATACTTTTTATTATATCGCAATATTTCCGCGCTTCTTTATTTAAGTGAGAAAAAGATGATATATAATTCTTTTCAGATATTAAATTCGCGATTTATGTATATAAAGACTCTTTAGTCGTAAACTTGGGAAGATGAAGAAAGTAACATTAAAGTTTTATTAATACTTTTGAGGCTTCCATGGATATTTTCTTCAAAGAAACTGTATGGCTTTTGTGTGTGTGTGTGTGTGTGTGTGTGTATTTCCGTATCTTGATATATGATTGTCCCAAATTTAAATGTCAAAACTTTAGAAACGTAGGGAATCGATAAAATAAAATAAAAAGTTTTTGAAAAATATGCCCGTTTTTGCTTTGTTTTGAAGAAAATAGCAAAAAAAGACAAACCGTAGTTTTCATTTTTGTACTTGTTTTATTATTTATTTAAAAGCAGAAATCTAAACAAACATAAAAGTTTCGGAATATTATTATTTTCATATAGGATTTTTGCGATGATATTTCAAGAGCGATATGAAGATATACGTACCAATTTTCAAACAGAAGAATGTTGGAACAATAAGTCATTGATGCAATAGATCCATATTTTGAACAATATCTACGTTAAGGAAGTGACAACGTGAATAAATAATAATGTGTATAAATAAGTAATAAGAAAATACAAAAATGAAAATTACATTTTGTCTTTTTTTGTGATTTCCTCCATAACGAAGAAAACAAATATATTTCTAAAGAACTTTTTTTTTCTTAATTTATCCTTCTCTGCATTATCCTCCCGCAATTTTAACGTTTAAATTCGGAACACCCTGTATATCTTTAAATGCCAATATTTTGTTAACATTACAGTTTGCTTTATCAGGCCGAGAAGCAATTTGATACAATAGTATCAAGTTACTTCTCTCTCTCTGATGAAGTAAACTGTTATGTATACGAAATATTGGCATTTAATGATGTATCAAAACAGAGATAATCCGCAAATTATATAGCTTCTTTAATTAGTCCTATTAGAAGAAAAATACATAAGAAAGTAAGAAAGGAAACTATAATAAGTAAAATGTCTGTATATGAAATTCTAATCGATTCCACAAATATAATAGAAAATTCGAATATTTAACTTATCAATTTTTTCTTGCATATTCCTGATATAAAAAATAATTGTTTTTGCAAATCATACGTAAATATAACATAAATATAACATAAATATAATATATAAAAATTAAGAATTAAAAATTTTATTTAAGACAGGTTCTAAAGTGCGTAAAAGAAATGGGAAATGAATAGGAAGAAATAATAGATATTTACGGAGGGCAACGTGTAATTTCGATTTTACGTTTACATCGTATAGAACATTGTTTGATCCTGAGATACATTTATCTGTACTTGAGCATACGTGACCAATAATGGAAGTGGACGTTCAAATAATAAGTTATATATTCAGAGAGTCGTCTCTGTTAATAGAATATAAGGGGCACAAAGAGGCTAGGGATATAGGGAGAAAGAGAAGATACTGGAAGAGATAGAAATTTTCAGTAGCAGTTAGAACAGTGCTCAAACAATGTCGTCTAAATTGCGCGTCCCACTGCATGCTTATCAGCAGTAAAAATGATATATCGTTGGAGAAAGAGCTGCGAGAGCTTAATGGCTCGCGAAGTTAAACCTAACTACGTTTATTGTAAAATGAATCATTTTTAAGCGCCCCGACAGTGGTTAACGCGGGGACACCGCGTACAGATTAGTACGGAAATAAAATTTGTTTTATATTGCTTAAGATTGCATACGCCACATTTCAATTACGCAATTTACTTCGTTGATTTTGGATTGAGGAGATTTCATTAAGTCTCGTCCTAACTAACAATTAATTCCTATACAGTTTAAACGCTGTCACTACTGTTGACATTTATGGTATTCATAACTGTAGAATATCTCGTAACTGCAGAATCATTTTGTATCACAAAATGACAGAGTAAGTTCCCTGCTGTTATAAGTGGAATAAAATACACTTCAGCAAAGCTTCCGTTTTTCTAAAAATTTACGACAATTGCGATTCTCATTCCGCTAAGCCCTTCAATTACTGAATTAATTGCTGGAATAAGAGCCAGACGGACGGCGTTAATGCATGACAGTCATATAACTATGATGATACATTTTCTGTAATTATTCGAACGATAAATGATTATCCGCGCGAAATTGCGATTTTTCTGGATATAATGGAGTCAAAAATATACGGAAAGTACCTGCGGAAATGTTGTGCTATTACAGATTCAATAGCTTCAATAAATTCAATTATAGCTTATCTTTCAATATATACAATACATATATACGCAAGTGTAGATTATATTTTGCAATGAGATATATGGCATGACATTTGTTGCATCCTCATCGAAATGGGTTGCTGTTCCCGTTCGTGCGATCAGCTTCGTATTTCTCCGCATGTACATGCGTAATATAGTCTCTCTCTTTCTCTGCGACTCTCGTTACCGAAGTCTGCACATTATTTCATCGTTGATAATGCATGTATTATTGTATTGTACCGCCCCTTTCACGCATAAACTATAATCATCATGCGCAATTCTGTCGTGGTAGTCGACCGCAGTGATTTTGCGAACCGTCTGTCGAGAATTCCAAAATATAGTGTATACGGCATTGTGCCAGATCATTATCGCCGTCGCAAAACGCGCGCATGTATTGTTTTGGTTAATTTTTAATTTTTACATGCGCCAGCAATGATTCAAACGCAAAAATGACCTACATGTATAAAAGAAAAAGTCGAATATTCAGTATTCTTGATTTATGAATTAGTCCTTCGCAAACATTTTCCATGTGTATCTCGAATAATGGATTATGTTCCGGCATTTCTAAAATATGAAGCTCTCCGTTCCTTCGTGTGAATATTTTCGCGCGCATATTCGTCTATTATTTCTTCCGCGAGAGAGTCCGTTCTGCTCTATTATTCTTTACTCAACAAAGTTCTTCAGTATATCTTACAGTTTTCTCGGTAACATTTTGTTTCTAATAATCATAGCATTCGCTATATTTTTCTTTTTTTGATCTGCCTTCCTTCCGATTCTAGATACCAAATACATTTAATATCATTTCTTATTGATTTTATATTTAGGCAACTGATGTCAAGTTTATTATTATTATCTTCATCTTTCTAGAATGTCTGTATGTCTTGAATGAACTGATCTGTCTTCATCGAGATCAGAGAGCGAACATTTCCAATGCGTATTCTTGTTTAACGTATTAAAATTTGATTTGCAAAACTGACGATGTTCGTGCTAATGACTCTTGTTGCCGCACGGTAAAATTAATGAAACATAATAGAGAGTTGCGGTTTTGTATACGTAGCTCAAATAAATATGCCGAATTCGCATGTAACATAATTCAACGTCTGGAATAATTACTCTAATTTCATATTGTTAACGCTTATCGTATGAATATTTTGTACACACTCAAATATATATATATGTATATATATATATATATATATATATGCATATATTAAATATATGTTAAATTAAACAAACCTCTATGTAAATCTATATATTACGTTTTCGCGTTCAACCAGATTTCAATACATAATACATCTCATCGTCAAAAGTATCGATTTTAACAGACACCGTACATGGAAAGAAAGATTTTATTAAAATATCTAAAAAGTTAGGTATATCATATAAAAATAATTTTATTAAACCATCAAAATAATTATGTGGGATATTCAAGCTTGATAAGCAATGTTGCAAAAAAATTTTGACATTCTACTCAACAAGCTTGAGCGTTCTACATAATTATTTTCTCCAACACAATTTATTTTTAGATTTATATCTAACTAAAAATTTGTATATCTAGCTAAATTTTTAGATACTTCTACAAAATTGTTTTTTTCGTGTAGTCGTACAATGGAAATACTCGCTCTTGAACTTTATACTCCAACCCTCAGTAGCTTCTATAATAATAATTGTAACTACATTTGGCGTAGTCGAGCAATGCCACTTCAGAAGCAGTGAGCAAAATTAGCGAGGTGGCACAGGAAGAAGTAGTAAAAGAAGAAGAAGAAGAGGAGGAGTAGAAATAGGGGAAGAGAGCGATGCACTTTCCATATATCTTCTACTATCAATATGCTCCATGTATTGAGATTCGCTTTGTTACCAGCAGCAGAATCAATCAGTGTGTGCGTCATGCACGTAATATACTACGTACTGCATCAACCGCACGAGATTCAAATGCTCGAACGCGTGTCAAAGAAAGAGAGAGGGCAAAATAGACAGAATCGTAGAAATGGGGGGAGCGAGGGGGGCAAAAAGAACGAGCACTAAGTTCTGCGTGTGATTTGAAACAAGGTCTAAGTTTCTACGTGATCATGAAGTATGCGCCAACCAATTCATTTTTTTTCTTACGGTGGAACTTTTAATAAGCCTTGCCAGAGGGAGATACAGAGAGAGACAGAAAAGCAACTTCGTGGCTCTCGAAATACCATAGAGCGAGAGAGAGAGAGAGAGAGAGAGAGAGAGAGAGAGAGAGAGAGAGAGAGAGAAAGAGAGAGACGAAGAGAAAGATAGATACAGAGAAAGAAAGAGATAGATAAAGAGAATGAGACAAAGGCAAAGAAGCGACTACCAAGTCTGACATAGCGTAAGAGGAGTAAACGCTGATATCGTTCTACGATCGTACACGCTGAGCCGCGCACATCGCGACGTTCCAAAGGGCTAATAGAGAGCTGACAGATCGACAGCACAGAGCAGAAATCCACGGGAGGTGAGCGACACGAGATCACGAGGAGTTGCGAAGTTAGATTGCGGGGGTAGCAACGACAATGGCGGTAGGTGGTATGGCGATATATAAGTAGCTAGTACAGCTCAGAGAGTGACTTATTATACGTTTTACTTATCGTACGGCTACGCAAATTGAAGTTTCGCGACTGCAGAGCGACAGGAGGCAGCCTATAGAAACGGGAAGAGAAGTGTGATGATGGTGGATAATTTTAGCGGTAGAAAAGAGTTTTTAATTCTTGAGAGGCATTATACGGTTATGACTGACATTTGGTGCGAATAATTTTTATACGATCAAGATGTGTCTCGCAAATTCTTGAAGAGCTTCAAGAAATAAGTTCTCTATTTAGATAAATTATGTCTCGTGCAATATTTAACTCGACACATTTATGGACGTTTTAATTTTAGCAATTATTTATTATATTTATTCTCACAATTAGCTTATCTCTGAAACACAAAAAAGGGATGCCACTCAAGAACGAAAAGAGCGAAGTGGATAAAAGATGAGAGGAGAAAGAAAGAGGCAGAGAGATTTAGATGGATAGAATAGAAAAACAGAGAGAAAGGCGGAAAGACGGTGCTGGAAAGTAAGAGATCATCTCCTTCAGTTCAGAGCCTTCGGTGCAGTTTTTACTTTCACGTGATACGTACTCTTACTACTACTAATGCAGTACTAAACTCGTAAATTCGAGGTGCGCTAGCACCCGATCGAAGATCAGAGACTCTGCGTAGGAGAGAGATTTGCAGATTGAGATCGAGCGTGATAGCATTCGTAGTCGTCACATTCACACGCGCACGCACAAGCCTCCTCTTCGCGTTCTCCGGTGGCGGATCCGATGGAGTTTAAAGCTCTAAGATATACCAAAGTAGCGCAATCCTTTTATCTGAGCCGAAATACCGACAACTTTCCTATTGGCTATTTCGACCGCTATTTTCGAAATAATGGTCTGTAGTCCAATAAGCGCTTGGTATTATTGGTTTATGGTATGGTTAGTAAGTCCACGAAAATGGAGGACCTTTGCGCTACTTTGGTATATTTAGAGCTTTAGTGAAGCTAACGGAAGAGAGCTACCGCCGAAGCGAAGCGTGTCAGATCACAGGCGCACATCGACGATCGATTAGTGATAATGAGTCACGAGATATACGCGAGGTCACGCGAGTACGAATGATCCCACTTATCATTAGAAATACGATGAATGTAAACATGAAGGTTTAATTACAAAGCTAAGAGCAGGAGCAGACTTTTGCATAATGCATAAAGCATGAGAGAATCAATCAGGATTGGCAAAGTTACTTTATAAAAATAACTCGTTATCATTACTCATTTAAACGAATACGTTCAACATGAAAAGAACATAGTAGTAATTAAGATTTTGTGTTAGTTAATTACAACATGGTCAAACACTTTCTTTGTTTGAAATTCGTACATACATGTTTTGTACAAAGTAACGATAAAAATAATTGTGTTATCATTAATGCTTATTCAAATAAGGAAATGTAACATTGTTATCCATTCATTACTAAAAAAAAGTAATTGTAATGCCGATATTACACTAGTGATTGGATTGCGTCTGCGTTCGTGTTTGCGTCTTTTGAGCAAACAGAAAGGACCTGTTGGCCAGCAGCTTCTTTTGGATTGATCAAGAGACGCAAAACGCGAACGATAGTGTGATACGAACATAACGGACGTTACAAGTAATGCGTTATTTCTTAACTCTAGAATTATCCAATTCTTTATTTTATAGAAAAGAAGGACTCTGATTGATTAATTCTCTCATACATTCTTTATGCACTGTACAAAAGTCTATGCTTTAGGATCCATTTAAATAAACTTGCATAGCTATGTAACTATATGTATAAAGAAAATTATAATAAAAATGAGATAGTAATAATAATCACATTTTTATTACAAAACGCACGTAAAATGCGAATGGATAATTTTATTTATGCATACATTTATGCGGCTATGCAAATTTATCTAGATAGACCGTCAGAGTTTATCGAGATAAACTGCACAACTGCGTAAAGAAATATGCATAAAGAAAATTATTCAATTGCAATGTGTATCCTTATGATAGAAAAGCGATTGAATAATTTTCTTTATGTATACGTTTACGCGATTATGTAAATTTGTTTGGATAGGTTTTAAGGGCTACACACAAAGTGCATAAGCATAACATAGCATAAGACTAGCATAAGATCATCCGGATCAGCATGTTATGTAAATCAGTATGATGACTTTATGTTAAATAGTTTCAGCATAAATTGGTCTCATGTTATACTTTTGCATTTTGTGTGCAAAAGAATAATATCTAATCATTTGTCTCGAAAATATGTAGCCGATATTAACTAAAGTTTGACACTTAGGATTTTCGCAATGTGCGATTCGAGCTATCTCGAAATAAGAAGATTCTCAATTCAATTTGATAAGTGAGTTCACTCAATTGGTCATTCACAATTCACGGCTTATCATTTATCGCTCGTCTATGTACGCGAGATCTTGAAAGGCGATAGAAGTCATCTCTCACGCGTTAAAAAGCATGCGCGTCGCTCTCAAGGAATCAACGGAGCGACGAAGCACTGCCGCTTGAATAGGTAGTTCTATTCTTCGTTGAAACACATCTACTTTAGAGTTCTTTGCCACGAGCGAATACGCACGCTTTTCCAAAGGCTCGCACTTGTATAATCTGATGTTATACGAAGGTGAATCGAAACAATCGCGACAGAGTTGCGACAAAAATAATTTCATTAATTCTAACATTTAGCGATAGAATAACGATAGTCAACGTTATTTTTGCCAACATTAAACAAAAAATTATAATAATATTTATTCTCATAAGTTCATCTCTTTTTTTTTTAACTAAAGAAAATTAATCTAAATTGATTTGTTAAAAGAAAGTAAAAATTATAGTCGTATAATTACCATTAATTTTATTATGCACATTTAAACATTACGATGTTATATTTATAAAAAGAGGAATAAATAAAATTTTAAGCTTATTAATAGTGACCTGGAATCAGATATTTCAATCAAATTTAATCAACTGATAAATTTATGTTATCATATGTTGACTTAGTTATCAGATGTGAGCGAGCTTTTGGTAAGTTGATTATCATGTTGCTCATCTGTTTCGTATCTATGCATGTAACCATCCGAACATGCTCGTACGCATTGCGTTGCATAATTTGCGTTTGCGGTGAATAAATTTACGCATCACAGAATTGCCATTACGGTAAAAAGAACTTATTATTGATTTCTACTGAATATAACATAACCGCACCGTTTCTACAAATTATATGCACGTCTCAACATAATTAAATTATAATTACCTTTACATTATATAGAAAGATGTCAAATCGACAATGCGAATTAAAAATTTGCATACGTAATGCGTACAAGATATTGTCTGCAATATTATGAAACGCTACGCAGGATCGCTTTTTATGAAAACTCGTAGCTGCGTTGAATCGTATAATCCTAAACCCGTATGCATATCCCATATTTATTATTACGATCGCCTAATTCCCTACCCAGGGTAGTCCCGTATTTTCATATTAGACGATAAAATTCGAAACGAGATGGATTTATCGTTCAATATGGGATATGGATGCGGATGTTTAAAAGTCACCATTCAAAGACCGCGTAGATTCCTTTCCTTCGTCGATAATTTCGTCGCTAACAGCGAGTGTGATCGAACGAGCTTATATTTGACCGAATGTCCGAAGGTTCATATCCAGCGATAAATAAGCGACGCGACGTAGAACGCATAAAACGTTTAACGAATGTCCGTTATATCTCGGGGTTGTAATTAGAAATGACGAATCGCTGTTTAATTGTTCGTTGTGTGATTTATTTGTCACAAAAGCGCGGTGTGTGCTGCCTGTAAAATGAACTGTGTCCTCCGTGTGTATGTGTTTTGCTGCTCGCTATTTCACTCCTCGATTCATTAACACTGCATTCACAATCAACGCTTCGACGTCATTTTTATTCTACGAACACCACTTACATTTATACTTCCGGAATCTTAAGATTTTATCTCTGAGATTTATCGTGGTCATTTTTGCAGCAAACTGCAATGTACTAAAGCCATGTTGGAAAAAAAGAGACAAAGAGCGAATTGTGATCGAGCCAAGTATCGCCCTTTCCATTGGCCAAATTTATAAGTTATAATTTATAAGTAATAATTTATTAGTTTTATCGTTGGACAATTATTAGGAGAATCTCTTTAGCTTTTCGTATCGTCGCGGCGTTTTACAATACGGCCAATAATTTCCGATTCTCTGCAAAATGTGTTAAAATATTTTGTATATCTATTCAAAGATGCAGAAACGTTCATTTCGATATCCCCTATTGCTGGTTATCGATTATTAATTTCCTCTGATGGCCGAACGATAAATGTAATACATAATAACGAAATATGTGATATCTAATTATATCTTCGTTACATTTGTTGAATTATAGACGCGAATTTATGTCGCCGTAATGCTCGGCGGTGTATATCAATCAACCTATTTGCATTCAATCCGGCAAGTTCGCATGTATATCCTGGTTAGTTGGCTTTGCTATAGTCATGATGGAAATTACATGACGTTAGTGTATACAATAACTGCGTTTGAGTAAAATAATTACGTCAATGGAAAATTTATAAAAGCTCTCTAAAACACATTGAAACACAGATTTTAAAATAAAACAACGATTGCAAAGTTCTTACCTACGGGTAAGAATTATATTTCCAGTTTTTATTTCAAAAAAAGAAACACGATATCAAAACGTAAAGTAATTATAAAAACTTTTTCACCCCTTTTTGAAAATAACAAATTTTTTTTTATAATAACAAAACTGGGGGACCAATAAATTTTACATATATTTCTAAACTCTTGCATTTTCAATTTAAAAACTATAATCTCATCAAAACTTTTCAGTTACAATTTGAAAATAATATGGTAAATGCAATTTAGTTCGCAATATTGTTATACGGCGATATGCAAATCTCTTGGGCGATGCGATTTTGTCGTGCGTATTGTCAAAATCAATGTAATCATCGTAACAATTAGATTGTAACCGAAAATTTGCGACTCGATTGTCGACTAAACAGATATTCTTTCGAAATATAAATCGCGAGAGTTGTGATAAGTTCGTTAATTATGATGACGCGACGTGAATCAAACCGTTCACTTATCATTTGTTCTGGACTTCTGGATATCTGCAACAAATGTCCATCGTTATGTAACGAAAGAGATATTTAATACGCGATAATAATTGTATAATAATATCATTTATGAGTCAGAATCAACTATTTTATTTTATTTTTGCAAATGTTGCGTTAATAATACGATGATTGTAAACTACGTTACCTTTTTGAATATTTAGATTTTCAGCCATTTTTATTTTTTATCGCAATAAAGGCTTGCTCTGTGGCTTGTCGTCACGCTTGTCGCCACAGTTGCTATTGTTGCTGCAAATAAAAAGGATAGGCCCAGCGGGAGCTCGAGAAACATTGAAACATTGTTCGAAATCCAATCTGACACTACTAATTCGGTTCACTCAAATATTTACTCGTATCTATACACAGTTTTTTTTATCCTGTTGGCAAATAGAATTTTTTTTCTCCTCGTTTCTCTATAGTCCGCTTCTCCATAAATTTTTTATAAGAATGCGTGAACAATTTTTGAATCATAAATAATTGAAAATAATATGCTTTCTGCTGAACTTTCGAGAAGCAATTAAACAACGTAGTTTTACTGCCTGTTCATTCAAGCGAACTTGTCTTTTTCAGAATTTTTAAACAAATGTTCCAGCTTTTATAATATTTAATATTAAATACCAGTATTAAATATGAAATATCCAGGACATTCCAATTTCTCGTTTTTGAAAATGTTATTAATTATTACAGACGGAATAACTGAAAATATGACACTGAATAGAAATAATATTCTGATATAATTGTAAGATACGAAATAAAATGATTCGATGCAAACTTGAAACTTACTGGGATTTATGTTAGGTTCTTATATTTAAAATCGTTTTAAGTACAGTCATAAAATGTCGTAAATCAATCATAGAGCCATATGATCATATTAAAATATTACTTAACACAATCTTGAAATAAGAACCGACTATATCCAGGACATTCCAATTTTATATAGAAAGAATTTTGTTGAAATGTCCAAAAATTTAGATGCAGATCTGAAAATAATTTTGTTGGACCATCAAAATAATTATAGTAGAAAACTCAAGCATGCTGAGCAATGTTATAAAAAAGTTTTGACAGCAATTAGCTTGACTATTTTATGTAATTATTTTGATAGTTCAACAAAATTATTTTCAGATTTGTATGTAGTTAAGTTTTTAGGTATCTCAATAAAAAAAACCGTTCTTTTTGTGTATAAATATTGGTCTTAGAATTAATAAATTACAAGTTATAACATACGCGCGTTTCATTTTTACGTGCAATGTTAAACTCACATTATTATACATTCTACTCGATTATCACGCTTGTGAGTATTATAGGTACTCGTCGCACTTGTTTTTGCGAAATTGGATTTCGTTGATGCGGCAATGATACAAATGTTTCGCGTTGCACCGATAATGAAATGGCATTTATATTCCAACGTTCCCAGCGCGATTAAATTAAACATCATACGCATTCTTTTTTGCGTGATCGCGTCGAAAATCCAACATGCATTCGCGAAATAGACGATCGCGAAATAATTGTGAATTAGCCGGTTGCATGGTGATATTTCGAGTGGATGAGGGGCTAGAGAGCAGAAGATTGAAGATGAAACGTTGAGCGAAATTCATGTCGAATGCCAGAAGAGAATTTTTTCGCGAGCATATGTTGGCCGAAGTGGCTTATACGTTCATTCGTGTCTTTAAATTTACATGAGCCTTTAAATTTCCACTGGCTGCTCCATTCATTTCTGCGCGCTGCACTCGCTATAAGTATTCTTATAGAGAGACGAAGAGGGTCGTCATAAGTGCTCGCACTTTTACTTCTGTTTTGCGAATTTTCGGGCAGCCTGTGAAGCTGTTTTGAAGATTAAATTCCTCACTGAAAAAGAAATTTCAATGTACTTTTGACGGATTTTTAAGATGAGTGAAATCTCATTCGAGTATACGAGAAGCAAGAATGAAACGCTCTGTTGCACTTTTACGAGCTGTCCTACTTTTCGTCGTATCTTTGTCGCATGTTTTTAATCCCGACGGACTTGAAAGCAATTCGTTACGATGTTTGCTTCCGCGATTTCAGATTGGCAACAAGTACAGTCTCTATTTAGAAACGAAATATAGAAACGTCTCATCGTTTGGTATTATAAGTTTTGTTGAAAGCGAGCAAAAGTATTCTCTTGAAGGAACGTGATACGTTGGATGGAATTCGTTTGGTAATATAACGACACAAATTAAAGCTGATTACGCTTTGTAGCATGCCTTTGGAGTTAACTGCGAATAAAATGGCAGATCAGTTTTCATTTTTCATTCATGAACCGGTTAACTTCGCTAGGGAAATATGCGGCGTTCAAAGGAACGCGAACTTGGAATCCGAATTGAAACGGTTGATAAAAGAGTGGCGGCGCGAAGTTGCCTTGTAATCACGAAACAGTCGAAAGTTTATGAGAGCTATGCACTTGTAAAATATCGTAATTTGCCATCTTCTGGATTATGATTCATAAAGTTTTAACGCTTGGAAAAACGGCGTTGAATAGGTACCGTATTCTATTCGTTTCCGACGCGACGCGACGAAAGACAAGCCAATTATCTCATTCCCCGAGTTCCTTATCGGAACATTTATTCCGTATGATTCGCCATCCATAAAAATTCATGACATAATTAGCAGTATACTTGATGGACTATGCGGTCGCGGTAATTTGTCATTGTAAAGATTACGCTTTATTATAAAGTCGTCGCGAGGATCTTAAAGTAAGATTAGCTAACTAAACCATAAAAAAACTTTCAAAGTTTAATAATATGTAGATTTTTAATTAACTTAGGAGATTATAGAAAATTTATTTTATTTTCTTTCTATTGTTGAAAAACATAAGCTTTTTTGCAGAATATACACTGCAGAGAAATTTATTTACAAATATTTGTATAAATTATACGTTTACATCGCAAAATAAAATTATAGTGAATGCTGACAGCAATAGAGAATAATTTATATCACAGTACAGAAAAGTTTTCAACCGTCAAGCACTGAAGAAATTATTCAAGAAGTAACGAGTTACTCTTTTTTGTTTTGAATATTAAATGATCCTATATTCTTTATTTACTTGATGCAAAGTTACTCCATCAGTGCAACCTGACTCGATCTTACGGTATCCTCTATCGCGCAATCTAAGTTGGTATCTATATGACACAGCCTGATTGCGAAATAAACCCACACTTAAGCAGTTTAATCCTTCCATAATTGTTATCTCTTGTTACTAGGACGTAATTACCAAGTTTCTTGACCTTCCCATATTCTCTGCATTTCAATCTGATACTTCCTGCAATCTACAGTCGTTTTTGGCCAGTGGAAAGGGTAACATCGCTACTATATTAAAAATGGCTAGAATAGCTCTTTAATGCAGTAGTTCTTAGCTCTTAAATGTTACTTGATTTTTGGATGAATATTCTAGTATTTCCATAGAAAATATATCTAATTCCTGATTTTAAAATTATACGAAGAAATTTATTCCCGCACATTTTTTAAAATTCTTAGTGTAATGTTGTACGTAGAGAGCAAGTTCTGTAATTCTAGAATTTTAAAAAAGCTATTATTTTATTAACCATAATTGTGTTTCCAGAAAATTTGTTTGAATACTGAGAAACGTATGTTGTTGTGTATCGTGTGTCGATGTTGCGGTTGTGTCGATGAGTGACATCGATGCTTGAACAATGACTAAGCTATGAAAAATATGGGAAAACATAAAAATGAAGAGAGCGAACCGAATAGCTTATAACGGAAACTGCTTTCCGTTCAGTTTACGAATTCGACAGTGCAATAAGGTTTAAAAAAAAGACCGTGCTTTGTAACTTAAAGTAAAGTTCAATACTTCAGGATAGATTCTTGCTGTTGAGTGTAAGTATAAGATGTTTGAGGGAATTTCGAAGAAAATTGCGAAGATTGCGATTGTAGTTGCCGCGTTTGTCGGGTCTTACCTGATGACGTGCAAGCATCACACTCATATGAAAGACGAGTGTAAACAGTGATTACATTCAGTAGACATTGCCTGTAACGTATACATATCCACTCGCGTCTCGCACTCATAATCATATACACCCTCTCATGTGTATTCACTCGTTCACGTCGCGTCGTTTACTTAAGTTTCCTGTGATAGACACGATATTGAGAATATCATATCGCAGAATTTATTACATTACACAAATTACACGTACCTTTCAGTTCTCATCAAACACGTTCCTAATTCTGTTATACGTATAATCACGAAATGGGTAATCAGAGTAATAATGACTGGAATATGTATGATTCTTTTTTCCAGATTGTGTTTACGTTCCACGAAATTCTGCACGTGTATTGTTTAATATAAAATATGCCATCCAAGGGGAAAAATGCATTGACATTTAATTACTATTTTTATTAAAAGATCTTAAAATACTGAAATGGGTCAATATTAATTTTAATTTATGACAATTATTAATTAACAATACGTATAATTATATTATTGTTATGGAAATAACAGTAACTTCATTAATATATCTATTTTAATTCGATCCATTATTATGTTTGTTGAGAACATCGGCGAAGCGACACTAGAAATGTATTCGCTATCGAACGATAAGAATAGACAATTTGTATCACTCGTTCGATCGCACGAGAAATGATTTTGAATTGTTCTTTAATTTCGATAGCGGCTGAGCCTGTTTTCGGCATTATTGTGACAAGCATTAGGAAAGAAGAAAGAAAGGATCTAGACGGTCTTGTCACGAATGAAAGAGGATATGACGTGCGAGGAGTTTTCCAATTCGACTGTTGCAATGCTCAATCGGGATTTCGCGAAGATTGATATTTGTGTTTCCTCGAAAGTCTTTTCGAGTTACTGATCTTTTAAAATCTTCCACATATTTACAAATGATCGCGTGCCGCATACTATGCGAGTTTAGTAAAGTCAAGCAGGTCGAACGTGAACATGGGAATAGGAATAAAATTTTTGCGTAACGATTTGCCAATTTTACTGATTCATGATGGACGATTGAGTTAAGCGGCGTCTACAATGAGATTTTAAGGCATAAAACTTAAATTTTACACCTTAGCTATAAGAAAATAGCAATGGTCGTAGCCGACCATTCTCCTCACATTCTATTGGTCAATTTCTTATGATTTGAGTCTTAAAACTGAAGTTTCATGTCTTATAAAATCTCATTGCAGACGCCGTATTACAGAACGGCACGATCAAGCACTATGATTCTTATCCATCCCGATCTAAACCGCTATTTGATAAAGTCGCCGATATCCTTGCGCTCGAAGGGTCGTGGCCGTAACAATTTGAAATAAAATGAATTTTGAAAAGCCGAATGTCTTTTATTTCGACAAACGCGTAGCCTTTTTCCTTCTTCTCGCGAGATAAAAATGAATATAATGAATAAAGTCGTATTAAAACATGATCGTAGGAAAAATAATGTAAATTAAAATAGAATAGCAATCGTTTTTTAACTCAAATATTACGAAAATTAAGACATACGTGTATCTCGGATTGAACTGCAAACGTAAGTTACATTATGTGAGTTTTATTCCGTTTTGATGAATGCGCAGTGTAATTAGAAAATAATAACGCAAACATTTCTGTGGTTTTGATATTTTTCAGAGAGAAATATTGTGAGAGATTATAATAAATTTTATTTCGCGAAATTGTACAAAAATATGAAATAAGATAGGAAAAAATTTGTCGTTTTAAGCTTCAATTGTTTGCATGTTAAGAACAAGAAAACTCCTCACAGCGTCGAATTTAGCTTTGTCGAAGTAGGTAGGTAGGAAAGGTGGATCGGTACCTATAAGTGGCACCGCCTCGGAGGTTCGCGTCAACACGTGGGCCACCAGCAGGGAAAACACCGTCTGTGACAACAGGATGGTCACACCTGCAACATCATACACACACACACACCCGCCTGGTATTCGTATTCTGCATATCGGCGTAGACGACGTGCATGTGTGAGTGAAGCCGACCGATCAATCGTCCGATCGATCGATCGACCGTATGTACTTTCCTTCACAGCTTCTTTTGTTTTCGAAAATCGTTTCTTGAGAGGAAGGGAGGATCTCTCTCTACGAGAGGGTATTATCTCCGCGAGTAGGAAAAACTCAAGGAAAACGTGGATAATTTCCGCGAGAGGAAAAACGGAGGCCGATGCTTTCGCGGAACTTGGCGCGTTGTGCACTATTTGATTGGAAAACTGCGACCATTACCACCGGCCGCGATGCAAACATTTTCCATGCCGCCCCCCTTTACTTTTCCTTCCCTCTTTTCGTCGCAACCATTGCAGACTTTACGGACGAATTTCGCAGAAGTCGCGCGAATTTCAACGGCGCCACCGAACCGGCGCTTCGCGAGAAATCCGACAGAATACGTGGGTGGCTTTCGCAGAGTCGTCTATGTAGGAGATAGAGATCGCGGTGAGAGAAGATGAACAACCTTGACGGCTCCCGGGAAATCCGGCAGTTCTCCGCAAATTGATGCCGCTGTTTTTCCAACGAAACGCGGCGTCGGAGCGAGCGTAATTCTGGGCACTTTGTAATAGATCACTCCGAATCCTCATATGGAAATGATCGCGGCACGGTCGGAAGATATTAAATCCACCGACGAAATATTTATGTATGTGGAACAGAAATGCCAAACAAACTCATTGCATTCATGCTTCGAATAAACAAGGGATCCCTTCGTGCGTAATAAATAAATCCTTAAACGTCGGGAACGAATACGTACTTTTTTTTTTACGATTCGCTAATGTGATAGACGACTTGGTACCATTAATTACGATCGGCTTTAATCACCGGCAAGAAGTAAAGCTCCTCGCACGCGTGCACGTCGTCTGCGCGACAAAAATCCAGATGAATTACGTTCAATGACAAAACGATTTCCGTTTCTTAAACTTCTTATCTTAACTTCTCATCCAAACGATCGTTTTTCTTCAGGGATGGAAAGGATCGTCACCGGTAGTGCGCCCAAGTCGTTTGTTTTCAGCCTTAGATTGGACTTTGTGAGAGTCGATATATTCCAAAGATCAAAGGGCTCGCACGATCTACTGAACTGACCGATAAATCGGCGTGGACTCGAAAAGCCGATCTAGTAGAATCGCAACGTGTATCCGATTGCTGAACATGCTGCCATTTACTCGATAAACCGACAAGCAAAGCAATCGGCCGTGTCGATGCTCGAAACAGACGAAATCGCTTTGTTCATTCGTCGATTCGTATCCAAGAAATCTCGCAAATCGATTCACGCTGATCCCTTAAATCGGCTTGTTCATCTTCGAACGCGAGGATTTAACGGCATCTTGCGAATACGTGGAATTCCAGAGAAACGCGGTATGCGGTTATCCGTTCAATTGAAAATTCACGATTAACCGATTTTCCCAATAAATTCGCGCGTCGATCTCCGCGCCGATTCATCGTTGCATTCTTCACAAACTAAGAAATTCGCGTGAACTTTAAAACTGCTCGTTGCGTGGAAGCGTGTGATAGGGGGGTCTCGCTGGCACCAAGATTGGATCCGTACGTGCGTCGACTTCGTGATAAAATTATGGATTATGTAAATCCAACGAATAAGGAGGCCGCGTCACGATCTTGTTTCGGAAGGAATTGTCTATCCGTGTCATCCATCTCTGTGTGACAATGGAGATCCGACTTTATTGTTCCGTCAGTAACAAATATCTTTTTATCACAAATATTCTACAATATTCTATAACATTCTATAATATCTTTTAATATTCGGAGCACAATTATTCGTTTCGCTATTATTATTGTTGCAGCTAACTGATTAATTCTCTTATTATTTTCATTGTAAATTGAACAATGAGATTAAGGATCGTTCTCGCAGCTGATAGTCATATAAACCTTTTTGCTTCTTTCTTCTTTCGCGCCGGAAATCAATCTAATCCCTTAATCTCGGCGGAGCTATTCTTTCCGACCGATACGAGATTTCCCCGATTCAACGGCAACGCCCTTTTACGATACGTCTGCTGGAACCTCGTCGCCTAATTTATTCTCAATTTTACACTCTTTGTGTTTTACTTGAGCGGATTTTCGCGATGTCCTTTAGGGATCCTTATTAACATGAGAGTACCTGTGGGTTCCTCGCGGTTTCAACGAGAGTTCGGTCATCAAGAACGGAGTATATCGTCGATGAATATTTCAGCACGATTGCTCACGTGAGTTATTCCGTTCGTCCTTAGTGCGAAAGCCCTTTTATGACAGTCCCTGGTGAGATACTCGCAAGCGTGAGATCTAACGCGTAGTGACTTTTATCAACTCCCTTTTTTTAATGACTGATAAACGAGCGAGGTTGATTATCGTAGATGTTACTTTAGGTACCTTTAACTTCAAGAAGCAAAAACGACCTACGCAGCAAACGAGAGTTGATAAAGCCCGCGAGTGGAAGTGTCGACGGTTGCGATATCTCGCTTCGCACGATCTGAATCTTACCTCTTGTCCCGATAAATCGTTATCACGGGTACGCATCGTCTTGAAATAGAGGGACAGGCGGAAGCAGGAAAGTGAAAGATGGAGGAAGAGTCATGAGAAGAATAGAGTAAGAAAAAGTCAGAAAAGAGAGGAGAAAGAAAGAGATGAGTGGTTAGTAATGGGATATGTCGAGGTCGAAGATAGACCGCTAGAGAATTCCGCGGGAAACCGACAGAAAATGTGATAAAATGGAAGGCATAGCGTCGAGAAGAAGAGAGAGAGAGAGAGAGAGAGAGAGAGAGAGAGAGAGAGAGAAAGAGAGAGAGAGAGAGAGTGGACTGGAAAAAGAGAGGATGGACGGAAGCTCAAGCTGATTCCATTTGCCTGGGATAATGTCGGCAGGTGTTGGAGCGTATTGCGCTAAATATCGCCACCTGGGAACGGGAATGAAGACAGATACGGTCTATAAAGCGTGAATTAATACACCCGCGTAATTGCGCGCGACCGGGTCTCGTAATTATTGTCACTGTTTTGTAATAAAGATCGAAACTCTCGCATCGCGACCTGAAGTACAGCGAGAGCCGAATCCGAACCGAAAAAGGTGACATTCTCTCGCGCATTTAAATATTGTAATGTTTATAAAACGCTGATAATGCAAATGCGTGAACAGAAAATTAATTTCTTTCGATCTGACCTACAATCGAGATTGTATTCATTATCTAACAAATGAACGAAACGTTATCTCCGTAATATCTTACTCTGTGACAATCAAACTTTTTTATGACTGTTAAAGTAGAATTGAGACTCTGTTCATATTACAAAGAGAATAATCAATTTCAGAGCTTCTCTCGCGCGTACAATAGAAACGGAGGTTTTTAGAACGGAGGATTAGAAGTCATATGGAAATTGCAACACGCGACGCTCATTACGTTCGCGAGGTCATCTCCAAAATGAGAAGTACCGAGTGCTAAAGAATATTTTAACAAAGCAATCTCTGAGAAGAGAAGAGAGGGGTCACGAGCGCCATTAGCAATGCAATTCCGGCGCCGTCATACTCGTCTGCATTCTTTTACCATTCTTTTAAAGCAACAAGATCCGCACGTGGCCGACACGTGGCACGCGAGTCCCGATTAATTAGGTCGAGTTCGCCGAAATATGCATCATACGCAGCAACGTTTCTCAATGATATCGCATCCGTAATCCGTGCACAAGGTTACTGCTCGTTATCAAATAACTGCTTATATGTATATAGTATATATGTAGGTAATACACGTTTATATATACATATATATATATATACATATATATATATAAAAATATATATATATATACCGTTTGTACGAAACATATCAACACCAACCAACAGACATTACACGTGTATACGTAACGTAGATATGTGGAAAGCATAAGTGTTACAGGCAATGTCCGAGTATACAGGCACTTTCAGAAAACCCAACGAACCAGCAGCTTGCAAGGTGAAAATGAAGAAACCAGGACAGAAAGAGAGAGAGCGAGAGAGAGAGAGAGAGAGAGAGAGAGAGAGAGAGAGAGAGAGAGAGAGAGATAAAGAGGATAGCGACAGTAGAGAGAAATAGACTTAGAGATTGAGAGAAAGAGAATAAGACATAGACAGATATAGACAGAAGTGTAAATTGATTCTCTGGTAATTATGCAGCGGCAAACGGTGACGAAACAAAGAAACGATAAAAAAGAAGAGAAGCTCGCCAGAGACAAATAAATCGGTCAGATTGCATCGGTACTCTGTCGCAAGAGATGTAAACGTTTTCCAGTGTGATGGTGTGACGACAATAAGGATGGCAGAAAAAAAAGGAAAGTTAACGATACCGAATGTGCCTCGATGATATCGATAATATCGACTCATGCAAGTGAACAGATCGCGACTTATATTGCGTTAAAGAGAAACGAAGAAGCGAATGAGAGAGAGTGCGTTTATACGTATATGGTGTATGCGTTTTTGTTTGTGCGTGTTTTATGTGCGTTCATGTATGCGCGCGTATCTACATGTGTGTAAATTATTCGTCGGGTGTGAAACGTGTATATTTTTTTTTTCTACGATTATTCGCGCCACACGGACGGATAGACGGAGAGCGCCGGGTATTTTTAAGTATTTGACGAATCGGAAATCGAGTTCCCCGGAAAGACACGCGGAACGGCTCGTCGATTCTCCTCGCCGTCGTGCTCGTCGGAAATTCAAGTTGACGGCGCCGTCGACCTAACTGGAACAACGGCTCGTCTTTATCGCGATTATCAGAGGCCGCGGAAATGGGGGCAAGTGCAACGAGGTGTTCCGTCAAATTCAATCGCTTTTAAAGTCGCGGCGTTATTCTATCCGAGTGTTCTAAAAGCGCCGGGTTCCTTGGAGAAAGCGAGAGGATGATGTTTAATTTCTCTCAATTTCCTCCTGTCCTACTCCACCCACTCTTTACAACGCCTTCTCTCTGTGATTTTCGCGAAATTTTCACGCGGTAACGCGCGACTTTTCGTGATTAAACGCAAGTCTTCTTCGACGTAATGCGTCCTTGACGTCTATAGTATAACACTGTTTATAGCAGCTAATATACCGAATATACCGAACGGTATATCGTATGCGCATGGCTAAGGAAAATGGAAGAAAAAGTAATACGAAAGAAGAAAACTGAGAAAAATATTTTAATGAAATTTTTCCACCATGGTAAAAGCGATGGAAAGTTTAAATAGAGCTCTTTTCCAACCATCTTGTTAAAACGTAACGATGTAATACTTTTTTTTAATTATTTTTTGCACCATTTTCCCTGCATGCGTGTAAATTTTTGCCGCTGAATATATATTAAGATTATTTCGTCGATGACGGACGTAGCTGAAGAAGCTGCCTGTGACAGTACTTACCTCGAATCGATATTTGCTCTTTTTATGATAAATTAATGGTTCTGCGTGACTTCTTTGCGATTTGGACAAAGTCCATAGTTAGTCGAACCCGACAAAAATTGTTATTTTTATAATTGCATCGCGTGTAATAAAAGAAAAAAGGGAGTTTCGATTCGGGACACAACTCTATGACGCATTTTTGAATTTTCTTCGGCAAAGTGTAAGGCGTGTTCCGAATAATTGTATAAATTTGCAGTTATGTACTTCGCAGGCGATGTTAAATCTATGAATGAGAAAATCGTATGCGTGTGCCGCGTGCAAGATCGTCGAATCAAAGAGAACCGAGTTGCATTTCAATTATGCTCTCTACAGGATAAAGAATCATCGCGTTTAACAGAAAACATGTTTCCAATGTAATTCCGAGAGTTTCCTGAAGCTTTAAAAAAGAATCTAAAAAAAAAAGCTTTTGATCCGTTGAATTAATCATCGTCCGTAGAAAAAATTGCTCAAAGTTGCACAGCACGTATATTTAAAGAATCTTCGAAAAAAAGACATGTAATTTCGTGACATTAATAGATATCCAGACATCGAGAAATTGCGGAAAACTTACAATTAGACATCTAACAGACATTCGCGAACCCGAACACTGCACGGAAAGAACGAGATTCTTGATGAATCTAAAAATTTAATTCTTTATACAAATTTGAGAATAATTTTATTTAGATCATCAAAATAATTATGTAGAATGTTCAAACTGGTTGCTAGAATGTTAAAACTTTTTACAGCATTGTCATCAATGCTCAAAAGTATTTTCGTTCTTTTTATATTTTCATTTTTATATTTTCATTTTTATATTTTCTTTAAGAAATTCCTTTGAAAAAAAAAATATAAAATCTATAAAGTTGAAATTTGGCACATTTATTCTTTGATATTTAAATATTCTTTGCAAAGTTTTTCAAACAAATTATAAAAGACTTTTGTTAAAACTTTGCCATTTTTGCAAAAATCAATTTTTTAACTTAATTGTAGGACGAGAATAAACTTATACAGAACTGTTATTAAGAATTGTTTTGAATTTTTTGTCTCAAATAATTTCTGTACCTTAAATCATTGTGAACAAATTTGTAAAAAGCATTTAAATATCAAATAAGAAATGTACTAAATTTCAAGCTTATAGTGTTTATACTTTTTCACAAAACATTTTTAAAACAGGGTGTAAAAGCAAGAATATTCTCTTAAGCATTCTACAATACATAATTATACTAATAGTCTAATAAAATTATTGTCAGATTTCTGGCTAAACTTTTAGAAACTTTAATAAACCGTTTTTTCTGTATAGATGTTTTATCTCTGTATAGATGTAATTGTCGAATTATAAAAACATAAAATATGATTTATAAAAACATGAAATAACATCGAAACAAAATAAAAACAATTTTGCCATATTCGGTGTACTTCGAAACGATACAATAGACTTGTATTATCTTACAATTAAAAACATCGTGCATTCTAGCGACAGTGTCAACGCGTTTCGTTTCGAGAGGAGATTTTTGATTGCGAGTATATCGCGGTGGAAACACAGTATAAATAACATTACGGTCGATAAAACGCCACGGATTCTGATTGACGAATACGGTGCCTGCACTTGCCCTCACAACGAATAGCAGTCGTCGCTAAGCCGCTAATTCGCGTTATGCTCATTGGACGCGATGAGCGATTAGCGATATCCAGATAAAATCTCTACTTTTTCTCACATGACGATGTAAAACAATGCTCTCAATGGCTGCGTTCAGTAAAAAAAGCAGCTTTGCAACTGTTGTATAATTCTTTAATATGATTGGTTTATAATTTAGATCCATTAAGGAACTAAAGACAAGACCAATCACATCAAAGAATTTTACAACAGTTGCAAAGGTGTTCTTTCCGCTGAAAGCTGCCATTGGCTGTCGCTCGTCGCTCATCGCTTATTGGGTCCAATGTGCAATAAGCATTAGACGGATCGTTCCGCTTTAACCGTGCGCGGAAAGGAACGTGAACTTTCGTTAATCGGTTCGGTTCGTTAATGTCTCGTACAGAGAGATCCGCGGTCATTTAGATCCGCGCAGGTAAAATATCTTCCTGTCGTACGGCAACTAGTGATGTAATTAATCCGAGTCGCGATTCGTCGAGTGGTCACATCCTGAGCTCTTTGAAGTGCGTCGTCGTTCTATCTTCTTGAGTTGAAGGACTCCCCAGTAAACCGCTACAAATGTACCGGTTGCAAAATCGGTGAGGAAACGTTGCCATAATTTGCAAGTAGCGATACGTGATTATTTCATTAAATTACTACATAGACGTAATAAGTATAGACTGCGTATTCTCAGTTAGTAAGAATTGAATATATCAGAATCTCTCTTCAACTCGATATTTTAGAGAGAGAAAAAGAGAAAGAGAGAGAGCAATGTTTCAAGTTACTCTTTCTAAACCAATAGTGACAGCTCCAATAGTGATAGGAATGTGTAGAATCTATTCTTATTATATGTTTACGTATTGTTAATGTAATTAAACCAGGAATCCATGCTCTCTCGCAAACTTTGTTGCGATTACAGTTTCTACAATTATACTAGAAGATTTAGTACCGTGATGTTTTGATCTATAATGGCAATGTTTCCTCATCAGGTCGTCAGGTTGGAATATTTCCGCTCTTGCGATGTTTCTTCCAGGAGACCTTCGGTTGTTTGTATCTCGTGCTAACTACCGTGGAAAAGAAAGGAAAATGCGAGATACTATCGAGGCATACAGGGTGGCGGGGGGGTGGTGACATTTTTTAGCTACATACGAAAGGGGAGAGCTTTCATGTTGCAACTACCAAAACAACGAAAGCAGCTCCGCAAAATTACGAGAGAGTCAAACGAGAAGCGTGAACCTTCGTACTCTGCTCATGATACTCAGCCCGCATTCGAGATAATTAATTGCAACGGAAATGCGCATCGTGAGATATGAACTTCGTGGCATGACAGGTGGTAGTAACGTTAATTAATAATAGCAATACAAGGGCGAGAACAGAGCGATCGTACAGGGTAAATGAAAATAAGCCGGTCTAATACAATATGAGAATTCCCTTCGAAAAATAATTATCCGTATCAATAGCAGAATTCTGGGATCTTAATATATTTCGCAAGCAAGGAGATACGCAATGCACAGTTAATGCAAGATTCGTTAACATTTTCTAAATAAAAAAAAAAATAAAAAAAAAAGAACACAAGTCTAGCAGTTGATATTTCATTGTGCGGCAATGATTACAACTTCATTTATCAATTACCTATTAAGCATATATTTTCTACACGTTTATTTATCAATTCAATATTACTTGGAAATTTTAGATATGTTAAAAATTTGACAATATGCTCTTTCAGACCGGCATCGCCAAATTTCAAGCTAGAATAAAAGTAAAAAGGGTACAGAAAGATTCATTCCCGAATTGACATCGACTCCGAGTAGCAGACGAGCCGATTGTCTGTTCTGGACGTCGGCAACTAAAAAATGTCACTCGTCGCTGGACCGTCGCTAGAACGCCGGGAAACCATCGTGTCATCGTGCGTACGTACGGTCGCCATTTGTACGGGGCCGCCATTGTTCACGGCGAATAATGAGGGTGCTTTTTAACTCGATGCTGCCGAGGCAGTGATGTACAACCGTTGCGTTTCCAGAAGTGCGCCTCGTTACACGACAATGACGCATTACGGCTGAAGTTCTCGCGAAAATCGACCGTAAAATAATATCTGTTCCCCTCAGAAATGCAAAAATGTTAGGTGCAATGTGCTTGATACGTTTTCTCGTTGTCAAACACTATCGGTATCGGATTAACGATCGCGATCAGGAGTCGCATCTTTGCACCGTAGTGAAGAAAAACTTCGGAGACTAAAAGAACAATACTTAACATGTAATCTTGTAGATGAAAACTAGAAATTTATATGGAATACCTTTACGCAAATTGTTTCTCAATTATATTACAGTGCAAAGATACTTCTCTCTGATGTTGTAATCTAGTCATTTTTTATATCACGCGAAAAAATCGACGAGATAGTTGCTTACTTTTGCGATTGAAATTGAACTTTTGTTAATTTTGACGGATCAATGATAAATCGTGAATGCGTGAATGTAATTAAAAATATTCATTTTGTCAATGAGTATGATGCGTGCGTGCGTGTATGTACGTGTAATATCTCAGTGGCATTGTGCTGTTTAATATGTATAAATATATAGGTATGAAGCGAAGGGAAGAACGAAGGGAAAGACAGCGTATATGTGAGTATACAGAATGTGTAGAAAGATATATATAATATGAATATATATATATATATATATATATATATATATATAGATGTGTGTAATATATATATTTATATATATAGATACGTAATTCGAAGATATTAAAAAATAATATGCGAAGCGGCAGCCGTGGAAACGTAGGAAAGGAAACCAAAGACGTTGCGGCAGAACAAACAAATGTCGTTCGTCAGGGTTAATGGCTTGGCTTTATCCTTGTTCCTCCTTATTCATTATTAATATATTGCAAATTGCTCGTAGGGTATTTCTATAAAGCTCGGAATACGATCGACCTTTTCATTTCATTATAAATAATAAGAGATCGGGTAAGCTCAGAATCATTCATGCTTTTTGAAACTCTCATTTGCGAAGTGAGCATAAAAGATGAGAAGAAAACAAAGTGTATGTTCAATATTTGAATTGAATATTTTTGCTTAACGAATTTTATAAATTCAATATATGTTGCTATTAATTTTAATTAATTTTTTTGTATTTCCTTTGAAAGAGGGACAGCAGAAAATAAATTTTATTTCATTTATTTCGCTTTATACAATGCAGCTTTCAAAGAAATTCGATGGTGAGCAAAAATTTTTGTTCGCACAAATTTTTCAAGCACGCGCTCTTAATTTACCGATCTATTAAACCAAATTCTCACGTCAGTTGCAATGAACACTTCTCAGTACAGTACGGCTCTCCGAGTAGCGGATGTTAAACGGTTGAAAATTTGTTCTCTTAACAAATTATCGGTTGATAATTTGTTCTCTTCCTGGACGGGAGTATAAACCGTAGTTTACTGGCGAAGAAGCCGCGAGTCGGCGGTTTTCCTCCGGAAATCCAATTGCAACGCAACACGTAACCGAAACATGTATAAAATTTGATCTCAGACAGCAATTTTCTATATTATCCGTAACACTCTAAACTTTAATGATTACTTTCAACTAAAAACGAATATTTGGTATACATCGAAAAGCTTTTCCACGAAAAATGAATAAATTCAAGGAATATATTACTAGTGATTGGAAACCTGAAACCGTTCATGATAGTAAGTACTCTTGCGGCAATTTATTGATATACGCATCGTTATGTACAAGTAAATAACGTTCCTTTAAAATACAATTTTTTTTGTTTATATCAGGATATCAATGATTTTATAACTGAAAATTTCGAAACTATTGTAGCTGCAGGTTGCCTTGCCTAAAAATCAAGTGGCAAAAATAGGCTAAGGGTATCTTCTTGACTTCGAACGGAATCGTTGGAACGTGACGAGTGAACGAAAGTGCGGTATATCGCTTACTCGGGGATCGCAAGCACAGCCAATGAGGGCTTCAGGTTTCTCTCGTCTTGAGTATCAAGCGTTTTCACATTCTTTCTTTCTGCTCTCTCCTCAAGCGGCGTCTTTGCGCGCAGTTCCGTAACTAAAGCTTTTATGCAAATCGCCATTAGCTCTTTCGAGGCCGGAAAGTGTCTGCCTTCGCGCTTGCGATGTTGCTACGAAGCTGGTAATTGTTGCCTCAACAATTTAACACAAAGCTCCCTTGTTTAACCGAACTATTATCGCTAGAATATCGCGAACAGGACAAGGATAATTGGCGAATTTTGCTTCGAGGTGTAATGCATACCGGAGGTAATGCACCGTGAAAACTGTGACGCTTGTTACGGCATCGCGCGCGTATAAAGCTGTCTCACCTGGTCGCGAAAGTATACAGAGTGTGCTTCGTAAGTACCCCGCAGGCGAAACCTAAGCTCAAAGCGGTTCTATCTCAGACCGGATTTAATTCTGCGACATGATTGCGGATGTAACGAGAGCTTTGAAAATTATGGATATTTACTAATCAGCAATGCATCTTTACGAGATAAACACTTGCTCGTCGTCTTATTTGAAATTAAGCAAGAAATACTTGTTTGATGTATTCTTAAGCTGAGAAACAAAGACAAATGTGGAAATAAAATTTAAGACATCTAAGGCAAGTAGTTGTTGTCGTTCTGGATGAAATAAGATTTCAATTCAATTTTCGAGATTCAAGTTTGTTTTTTTTCTCATTTACCTTTTTTAGTGCCTTACACACAATAAGATTAGGGTTACCAAACTTGAATCTCGAAAATTGGATTCAAATCTTGTTTCGTTCAGAATTGTTTCCATGTTCGAAATTGTACCATCTTACCTTGTATGTCACAAGATAATTGTAACGTTAAAACGTCGGAAAACATATATAAGAAATCAATTTTTTTCGACACGTACAATCTACGTATTATTTATATTATATGCAAAGAAAAGAATAAAGAAAGCATTAAACTTGTTGATCTGGATTAGATTTTCTATTACATCGTCTACGAGAGAGATGTTAATCGTTCATACGATTGCATGTCATTTAAATACGACAAAGAATAAATACTTTCGGAGCACTCTGTGTGCATTCGACGTATATATAGGGATGTGCGTGTGTCGGATGCATTGCCCACGCGCGAGATGAGACATTCTCAGATATTCTACATACATTTGTCCTTTTACGGCTTGTGACTGTTCGCGCATGTCATTGGGCGCGCACGTGTTCGTGCCGTGTCGTCGGCGGTTTATTGGAAAATCAATTGCACGTAAGGTGAATTATTCGACTCGTTCGGAGAGACATACGGGATGCGCCGCTCGAGGGGAAAGAGACTAGACAAGAGTGCTTGCCGTCTTGCGACGAGCCGATATTGAAACCGGGACGACCTGGTTGCATGTACATCGCAAAGACTGATGCATCGCGACATCGCGGAAAAGAGGCGGCTTGTCTATCCCAACAATGAACCATGAACATTGCTTGCATTTATTATCTTTAGAAAGCGTGACAAAAATCTATTTCGTATACCAGATGAGTTTGCTGTCTTTCATGTAATGTTAACTTTAAAACTGTTCAAAGCGCTCTACGCCTTCTAAAAAGAATTTCATTTAACCTTCTAGGCGCCATCATTGTCATTAAAAAAACAATTTTCTTACTAATTTTGATAAAAAAAAAAAGAAAAGAAAAAAGAAAAGAAAAATGTCGTGTAAATGAAGAATCTATAAATATCTATCAACCTTTCTAGCACAGTTAAAACTACTATATTTCTCACTGTTCGATATTACATACATTTCCAAATTGAATTCTTAAGTATAATTGATTTACGAGATTCCGAATTTGCCCTGAATTTATTCCAAATTTAATTTTAACGTGAATATTGTAAATATGCATTTCTCGTCCGTAGAGAGATAAGAGTTAAAAACAGTTTCTGTTTAAAGAATTTTTCTTTTTTTTTCCGAGTAAGAGCTTACACGATTCATTGGGACAAGAGATGAATAAACGGATCGATTTTCCTTGCTGTTTCACGTAAAAAAAAAATTGTATTCAAGCGCGTTTTGCAGTATCGCAGGAGCTTTTTAATCAGAGACGTTCTTTCACATATGATGAAGTAATATCAATGCAGCGCTATTCTTATCCCCGAGTTTTACTTATTGATATTAAATTGTTTCGGATGTTAGAAACAGTGAGGAACGTTTTGAGTCGAGGAGGCAACTGCTCGCGATCGTCAAGGATAATCGTGAAACAGGTCGAGCGTGTTCCGACGAAAACAGATATCATCTCGTTCTTCTCTTTCCGGAAAAGAGAGACGCGGCACACATGCGGTCTTCCGATTGCAAACATTCCGTATCGTCGGTTCCATTTGTGAGGAGATGCGAGAAAGCCAGGCCAATTCAAGCCGGAGAGTTTCGCACGTGCTCGGTGCCAAGTTAAGCGATTCTGTTTACGATGATAAGAACTCAAACACTCGGAAGATTCGATTTAATTCTGAAGTGTCTATATCACGGATGAATCTATCATCCGCAATAAGAATGAATAGACGAGGATAAATTGGAATTTACGATTGGAATTCATTTGTCATTCCTACCTATTTCAACGGATCTTTTACTTATACATAGTAATATAATAAATCTTGCAGTCTACGTATGGTACTCAGATTTTATCATAAATCTGGAGCAGATCGCTAGACATAATAAATCTTTTATCTATCTATGTGTCATATAATAACGGCGGGTGAGAGTGGAGGGCGAATTGGATTTTAGATTGAACACTCGCTCGTTGATTCACTCCTACACAACCTTGCTTCGATGGTAACTTTCTCGATCGTCAGGAAGTGCAGTTACTTTAGCTCCAATCACTGTATTCCCTCTGAGCTACGAGTTTTTAGCTTTCATCTAATTTATTCTTCAATCTTGAATTATTCAATCAAATCGAGATTTTAGTTTAATATGTTAAGTCATTTTTAAATATTATATTGAATGCGTATATCATCATCTTTGAATATTCTCAAACTTCATTATTATTCACTAATTCAAAGACACCAAAAATTTTGATCTAAATGATTTTGCCATTATCGCGTCGTAATGTGATTAATCAAATACTAATATGAAAATTTAAGAGTTTTTGAAGTTCTTATGATACGCGGTAAAAAATAATAAAATATACAATAAAAATATAACGAAATATATACATAATGAAAGAATTAATTAAAAGTGCGCAGTCCATACTATAAGGAGATATTTCATTGGCACTTAACACGTCGAAACTTTCCGGCATAAAGATAGGATCGTTTCGATGCGATCGGTGAGGCGGAAGATCGCGAAAATCGGAGTTATATTCTCGTCCTGGAGGAAATATGGGTGCGCGTATTTTTCCGCTCGGAGAACTCGAAGCGAAGTAAAGAAATAAAGCTATGCATCGTTTACGCACACACATACACACACTCAGCCATCCACATTCGTGCTGCTTCGTTCGCACAAATTTCGCGTTTGCGAAGAGTTTAGCTCGGACTTCGAAGTCGTTCATTTCAGTCGCGAGGGCGATTTCACGAGAGCTTCGTCCTGTTGCTGCAACGTGCTAATTTCCGACGTGAATCTCGCAATGATGTATGCATATATAATTTGCATTGCGAGAGTTGTTCATTATATTATAATACATGGTGGAAGAGAAAACTCGTTTTACTCTTTCGGCTCGCCTTTATCGCCTTGTTTTTATGTAACTCTCAGTGCTGGTACATCGAGCACTCATTAGAAAATGCGATGGTACATGAATATTAGACGTTCTCTACTTTCTCAATTGCGTTTTATTCCGTTTCGAAACAAATTCCGAGGCTTTCCGCTTAATTACACTTCATTAAATTCTATCCTCCCCCGCGTATCGCCAAGTTTCTCAACTGAAACGCCGAGGACATTTTGTTAAATGTAACGGTTGCGTCGGAGGGAAAATCTCGGCGCTCGATATCGCGTGTTAAAGGTGACTGCGCATTCGCAACTGGCGCTAAGTTGAGATTCGTGTCTGCGACGACAAAAGGTAAGTGGTATCCGAAATGACGGTGCGGGTGTGGGGATGACGGGAATTTCGCATTTTCGCGAGGGTATATAAATGGAGATGCGCGGGATAGCGTTGTGCGCCGACGGCGTGAGGAATTGTCACGTCTCGCGGCTTGGGAAGCGTGGGAAAGGCCGCTGGTAAGCGAGAAACTCATGGTGCATGGATGCATCTTGCTGCTTAGATTAGATACGGTTTAAAGCAGCATGGGGGATTCCCCGTTCGTGTGGGGGAAATGAGAAAATATGAACCGCGCGCGAAACGAAACAGGACGAGACGAGGCGAGCGTACGCTGGAACGTTTTCCGTACGCTGGAGCTTCCCTTTTTTTCCTCTTTTCAAACCTTTCCTTTTGAGAGGAGAACAGAAGGTCGAGCTTTGCTGCTGCGCGTGAAATGCGCGTTCAATTTATAAGAGAAATGGTAGTTTCTCGCGCACTGCCGCCACTCAGTTGGAAATACGGAAACGTCATTATCACTCATTGTTTGATTAAACAACTTTTGGTTTAAGCGCGATTGCTTTATTTATTGACGAAAATGAATTTTAAGGAAAACTGTAAAACATGAGATAATTAATGTTACTCATAAGATGTAATTTAATTATATTGATATGAATTTTTGTTTATTTATAATTCGCTTATTTATATATTTTGTGAATGATATTACAGGAAATATCCCAATAATTGAAAGTGCAGTGATTGAAATCAACAATATATTTGTAATTATTAAAATATTTGATAATATAATAATAGAAAAATAGCAAACTAAAAAAGAATTTATTGCCAATTATTGTAAAAAAATTATTTATTTCAAGGGACTATTATATTTTCATTCGGCTTTTTCTCATCTTGAGTAAGACAGCGTTTACACTTTCGGATTTTTTAAATATTGTACCGTATTTATCTAAACATGTAGTATTTTGTGATTGTACAAAAATTGAAAATTAAATTAAAAAATTTCAGTTTATAGTTGAAACAATCGGTACGATATAATGTATCTATATATGAAATTTCATTTAAGTATTTCTTTTTTTAGATTTATATGTTAGTATTTTTTGATAACCGACGAAAAGTTTCATGGATTAATTTCTTTTGTAATATCACTAATTATTAATCAGTAATAATTAAAAAATGATAATTTTCCTTCTTATTAATTCAATCATTAAGATATTTACCTTGTAATTTTTACAAAGAGAGAAGTTATACGCGAACATGAACGAATATACATATATAATAAAATGAATAAGAAGTATCGTAGAGTAGGGACTCAATACTTGAACCCAACTGATTATTTTTTTGTAATTGTAATTTGCATTTTGCCTGCATTTTTATTTATGTCGATGCAAATCTTCGAATTCTACGTGAGTCGCCTATACATTTGATCATGGCGCTTTACGATGTCCTCGAGGGGTAAGTTAGTAATCGAGTGACCGTGCGATAAAAGGATAACGTGCTTTATACGTTTCGAACGTGCTTTGCATCGAATTTGCTAATTAATAAGCACCGTGCGAACTTGTAGAAAACTTCGTCATCGTGTCAGTTGGTGTACGCGCATTTTAGCTACACGTCAAGTCCTCTCTTTGTTGAGAAGTACATTCTGCCGCATAATAGCAGAAGGAATATCTAAACTTCTGCGAAAAAAAATGTCCCTCGAAATATAAATTTTCTGGCGCGCATGCGGCATCTTGCCGAGCTTCGTATACATTCCCATGACATACAATTTAACAAAGGAAAAAATGAAATAACTGCTTTACAAGTGAACTGTAAATCCTTTGATCAATTTTGCGTTGATTGTCCTTAATGAGAATTTATTTCGACGCCGCTCTCTTTCTCTTTTGTTAGAACTACATCGAAACGAAATTAAAACCATAAAAATTTAAAATTAAAATAGAGAACATTTTCTCTATTTACCTTATCAACTTTTTTTAATTTGCCACTGATTTTTTTTTTGTAAAAGAAAAACTACGAGATCTGAAAAATATATAAGGTTAAATTATTACATGTTTTTCGACGAATAATAACAGTGTTCGATGTACAATGGAAATTTAGAAAATAGCTTGAGGATCGTACGAAGTGTACATTGTGTAAAGCACGAGTGATGAGCTACAAAAAGATGTCCAAGCTGCAACGCTGTCTCGCGCACTGTTACATGAGGGCGCATCGGATTTCTTGCCTGGCGACGAGTTCGACGTAACGACGCGGATGCAAAAGCGCGTCACGGAAATCGATGGACGCCAGTCCGACAGCGTCGTTTTTCTCGTCCGTGGACGGCCGACAGATATTAATTCCCAGCAGCTGTCTTTTCTCGGCAATCCTAGTTCCCTTCTTTCTAGAAACTGCAGGAGTTGTTTTGACCGATTCTGAACTGCTGTTAATTAATTTTGCAAGGGACACGGAAGAATCTCGTTCACGAGAGTGTCAGCATTGCCGAAGAGATATGCGGCCAATTCTTTTGACAGCTCTCATATTGTTCTGTCGACGCAGTTGGCATGCCGCGCGAGGGTAAAGGCGCATTGCCGATTATAAAGTCGCAACATTGACAACGAATCCGTAATAGTAGGGCGATTGACGCGTTTTAATTTACTTCGATCAGCGCGGCTCGATAAAACCGTCAAGGCGTCACCCGCAAAATGGATGGCGGGCGCAAATACCGAAAAAAGAGAATGGATCGCGGGGACAGGAGAGAACTAACGAAGTGACAGCTACGATCATCGCGGTGGACGATGACATACGACTCTCAAATGAGCTTTCCGTGACTTGCATGTGAGATTCATTTATGAAGATCTACACAAAGAGTAAAATATTTCTGAGTAAATTAAAAAAAGCAGCCTGAAAGGAGCAAATACTAGTGTAATATGACTTTTTTAATATTAGTTAATTTACTTCACTAACATAAACTAAAACGTTTCCGATGATTTTTGTTTGATGCAAATCAAAATTATCCTACATAGTAAAATTAAAACAGCAATAAATTAATAATTATAATAAGAGATCATGTGAAATTTTAACAAATTTATAATATACAAAAGATTTCTAGATTCAAAATTATATTAGAGATTCATTAATTAAAAGCAAAATGGATATGGTATGATAATACTCGAAAATACGTTACGAATAATTAAGAATGTTTTGTATGCACATCAGCTAAAAATATCGGTCAAAAAATCAATCAAAACAAGTCAATATCAACTAAAAAATTTTGGTCCTATGTACGCTCTGCAAGCAATTGCAAAAAAATAAAACCAAAAATTTGGTTCACCATAGTTTATGTAGCGCCATATTTTGTTACAATTTTAGATAAATAAACTTAAAGTAAATGAATCTAAATAAATTTTTGCATAAATATTTATTAGTTTTATTAATATACATAAAAAAAATTTGATTCAACTCTCTCATAATGCTATTTTCTCAATAAATTTACAAATAAGTCTTATAAACGCGATTTTATGTAAAAATCAAGACAAACAAAAAAATTAAATAACTTTTAAATCAATAAGAAAAATTTGTGCTTAAATTTGATTCACTCAGACATAAGTAATAAGTAGAACAATCTACAAATTTTTATGTTTTTGGTAATGCTTTGGCATTGTAAATCTTTAATCCTCCAAAATTGATAGAGACTCTATCAAATCCGTTTAACTATATTCTTCATGTTACATCTGCAATTTGAACTATAATTATTATTAAAATAAACTTAGTTATTAAAATAATTTACTCATATACATTTTTTATTATACAAATTATATCATTTTGGTTCTTTGAAATTAATTAGATGATTAATTAAATGAGTCTTACAGATTCAACATCAATAACTGTGTTACAGATTTCTGCGTTAGCTGCGGAGGATTAAGTATTCGTATCTTTTGATATTTTTCTAGCATAATTTTCACACAATGCTTGTAAAACGGGATAGATTATAAATGTAAAAGAGAGCAGCGTCTAGATTATAAAAACACATGTTGATAGAAGTTATCTTGCTTGAAAAAGAAACGGTGAGAAATAAAGATTCTGCCAGCTATACCAAAGACAAAATGCTCATTTATCAAAGTATGCTGAATACGGCGTCGTTCTTCTGCGTTGTTGATTTAATTCAAACTTATTCAATTAAAGCCGATCGGAGTTAGCACGAGGGAATCTCACTGAGTCGCACTGAGAAAACAATAACTCTATATCTGTCGTCTTTATCTTCTTTTCTTTCATCGACTTTTGTTTTTGGCAATAACAACTAGGAACGTACTTTGGCTCCTTCTATGCTCCTTGTCTATTTCCTGACTTCTCCGAAGGCGTCTTTTTGGCGGTCGTCCCTTCTCTCCCTTCTTTCTTCACAATCTTATTATTTCTCGCAAACTTTGTAGATCGACATCTGGGTATCTACTGTTACAACCGAACTTTTCCATCTCGTGGAATTTTTATGACTTGTGAAGAATTATATCTAAAATGGCGATTGTCAAGCGACGAAAGATAACAGATCTCTGGAATTATCTCACATGTTTGCAACATTTTTCGATAATATAAAAATAATAATAATAATGTATGTAAATACAATATTTAAAAAAATAATAAAAATTATATATAATGTAAAAAAATATTTATTCTAATTATATTATAATGTCTTATTGATGTTTTTTCAATTCAATTTTACAAACAGCGTTGTAAATTTTGAATCGTTCTCGACGTTTGAAAAAATTAATTTAATATTCGATTAAAAAAAAAAAATAGAAACAGAACAGCGCGTTATCAAAATCGTTATCACTCTTCAAATTTCGGCAGTTATATTCTCGCGAGCAACAATATAAAACGATTGCACTTCGAGATTACGTATCCGTATTTCAAAACTAGCATTCGGTTTTATATCTTGATAAGAATTAGTCCAGTTTCGTAAGGATTTTCGAAAGCTATATGTTTCTACTTCTTCTCCTATCTTTCCCTGTCAACGGATTTATATAAGAAACAAACGAGTGCGGGGCGAATGTTTGTTTACCCCGATACGCTTCTTGTTAAAATAACTTTACAGAATAGAACCAGCAACGAGTTTTCTCTTCTACACAATGCCTCTCGAATATTCCATGATTTTCAATTCTTCTTTTAATACGGGAGAGCACTTTCGTTTCAGCTGCAGGGCGCCCGTTTGCGATATCGTCATATGAGATCTTCGGGGGGATTAAAGTGCTTCTTGTAATATCATAGATAATGTGTATGTATAATATACTTGTCAACCGGAAATTCTCGATCGCTCATAGTGCTACGTAAGTGAAAAATGGAGAGCGTTTTAAAGAATTGTGTTATTCGGTGTTCTAATATTTTAATATGAACAAACGGCACGTTAGAATATTGCAATATTTGATACCGTAACACGACATAACAACGTTATTTTTTACGAGAGAGAAGAAGCTATCGATTTTACACGCATTAAAAATGTAGAAGGGGAGGATGGATTGAAAAATTCGGAGTAATATATTTTGTATAATATATTTCTCAATCTTCGTGATCCAATTTTAAGCGGATGGAAATCTTTCATGAAAAATATAAACGCATAAAAGATATCCGTTTCTCTCAAATATTCACGTACGAAGCCTCCCCGAAGATCCGGCTAAACTTTCACGGTTTCTACGTCAGAATTGATTCCATTCGTAGTGAACCGATAATACTTGTTGGTTTAATACTCTGACATTCGCTCTGTGTAGAAACTCAATTGTACCTAACAAGGGTATTGCGTCGGAGACCTGGGGCAAAGTTTCGGCGACGAGGTTCAGGAACACCGTCAGCGATAGCAAGATGGTCACTCCTGAAACAGTCGTAGCCCACCTGTGCTCAATGATCCGTTCTCGTTCATCGCGTCCGTTCGTGGACGACGTCGACGAGCGCTTCCTCTTCGAGGAAGACGCGATCGCCGATTGACGACCGCTCGTCCTTTCTCCCTGTCGATCGTGTCGGCGATCGTCAACGAAGGGAAATCGACCGAGGCTGAACCGCGTCGAGCCAACAGTTTCCACCGGTGAGAACGAGAATTTATCTCTGCAAACGCGATTCGAGCGCAATGGAAATCGTGCGCGGGCACGGAGGAAAAAAGAGAGAAAAAAAAGG
This sequence comes from Acromyrmex echinatior, assembly GCF_024713525.1. Classification (NCBI taxonomy): domain Eukaryota; kingdom Metazoa; phylum Arthropoda; class Insecta; order Hymenoptera; family Formicidae; genus Acromyrmex; species Acromyrmex echinatior. Next base: position 5,949,676 of record NC_141855.1, on the reverse strand, counting down.
AGGATATTTTCGACCTGTAGCAGTCGATTGTAAGCCGAGAAAAGTTTCGCAACTACGCCTCGCCTCGGTGGAATTGTCGACGGAAATCTCGCGGGAGCAGTACCTTCTTGCCGTTTTATCGGCGATGTTTTCTCGATAATCTCGGAACAAACCGACCACTCTGCTGTCCCGAAGGGTTCAGCTCCGTCCGAAATTCGTTCCGCCTCGCTTTGCTCGACCTCGAATCCGGGTTGAGATCGAGCTACGGGTATCTCGTTAAAGATAAACAGTCCACGGTGTGTACTTACAAGCTTACAAGCTTACAATGCAAATTCGCGTATACGCATACGAAAGAACGAATTGCAATGACGTGGCGTTGGCATTTAAATGCTAATTGGTTATTTCCAGCTCGAGAACACACGATACATTTTCAGTTGTGTCAACTAACTCTAATTAGTTCATATCTTGTAAAATTATAACTTTAAATATAATAGAGTTAAGAAAATGAATTCATTAAGAAGATGATTTAATTACGCATATATGTATACATGAATTGTAATACAACCAGACAACATATTAAATAAAACGAATATGCCGTATCATTAAAAACAGCGATATTTACATAAAGCCATAAAAAATGTTGTTAAAAAATTAATTCTCCACAATGTAGTTTCTCGCCAAGTTTTTCCCATTGTTGTTGAAATGGCGTAACGGAGTGTTGATAAAAATTTAAAAATAAAATAAATTTTAAATTATCTTTATTTTTTTTTTTAAATGAATAAATAGTTTCAGATTGATAATAAAATTTACCTCTGATTGTTTACCTTTTTACAATCTTGTTTTCACAAAAACACAACAAACATTGTTTTTCTCTTCAGTTGACTTGATGGCATGACAAAATTGCGAGTTACACGAATGAATCACAGGAGAATGATAGCATTCAATCAATTTTTATTTATCGACCAAATCGCAGGACTGAAACAGTGGACACTTCCGTTTTGAGGACGATCCACACGAGTATGACCCGTGGGAGGATGGAATTTCGATTTAGCGAACTCCAACGCGCTTGTATCCTGCACGGACTCACGTGCCTCGGACGGCTTTACCATATCCAGCTAACATCAGGTTGGAACGTTCACCCTCGGAAAATTGTTCTCCATTGTACGAGAACGCGCGAATGCGATGTCCGACCTCTTCTCGAACGAGTTGTGACAACGCAACTAGTTCTTTGAGCTTCAACTATCGCACGGTTGTCAAACCAATCCAACTGTGAAACCCGCTACGAAAGTAGAGTTCATAGGTTGATTGCTATGATTTTTTTATGGTTTCAACTTGTAACGGGAGATTTCGTAAAAGTCAAAGAGACAAGAATATTTCGGAAAAAATTAAATATGGCAGAAAAAAAGTTATACTTAAAAGTTACGGAAATTGACATTTTAAAGAGTATATATAAATAGTATATTGAAAATATAAAGAGTATATTAAAAAAAATCAAAGGTTCTCTTGATGATATAGCCCAAAAACTGAAATATTTCAGATTCGATAGAGATATATTCGTATAATAATTCGAACACGAGAAAAATCAATTTACATAGAACAGAGGTCACTTGGGGAAACGAAAAAGTTATTCATTGGCACTGACGTCAAGTTATAAAAGGAAAACGCGAGGAAATGTTCATTCGATAGTACTATGATGGACTGGAGTTCCTCCTAGGATAGCGAGTTAGAATGCATTTTTCTTAAACTCGTAAACATGCCAGAAGCGCGTTAAAGCGTACACGCGCGTGGAAATGGAAGGGAAATATTTTTGGTAATATTTTCGAGCGATTTCATGGTTGAGAATATTATACATATCTCAAATGGCGATCGTGTCTGTGTTAGTACAGGAACTTGTTCATATACGAGAATTTATATCGTATTCTTTGTAATACAAGTAACAGTTTTTGCAAACATACATATTCTATTAAATAAAACTTTAACTTTTCTTAGAAGCAGTCTTATGTACGATGTAGGGAGTGAAATTTATATCCAAAGAGAATTTGAAAATTATCTCGAAAAGAGAAAGGAACCCACCATCGACGAAATAACGTGGAAGGTCTTTATGAAACGAACAACCTTGAAAAACTATTGTGAAAAGTTAATTAAAACTCTGGGATATTAAAATTTCGAAACGACATTCATACTTTCTTCTTTCAAAGATGATTATCGTTACTTACTGTAATATTGCTTATGTAATATTACGGTAAGTAACATATTACAATAAATAATATCATAGTAAGTGTTGAACCACGTGTTATATTTTCTTCTTTCCCTTTTGATCACAATATCGTCATTAATTTTTTGCATTTCATCGAAAAGAATTTTCGCCAAGGAACAAATCGTTCGACGACGATGTCGCGATGTCAATGCGAAATTATTATAAGTCGGAGCATTATGAATTTACTTCGAGAGGCAATTTTTCAGACCGAGTGAGATTCGAGTAAGGCAGAAAAATGAAAACGGAAAAGACTGAAGAAAAACGTGAAGTCGTTTCAGCGCTTCATCTTTGCCCTTCGCCTCACTCTTGGAAAGAGGAATAAATTTGGTACCATTCTTTCTCTTTTTCTTCCTTCTAATAAGATCGTATTTAATCAAATCTCTTTTTTTCGTTTCAACTATCACGAAACTTTTCATCATAATGTCATTTGGTATTGCCGGACGGCATTATTATAACTCGGCGGGCTATGAATTTATTATGAGAGAGATAATACTACTATGGTATATAGACGTATGAAACTTTGACATCGAGAGAAACCGAAGAACGAGAACGAAAGAGAAGGTTGAGAGAAAATAAAGTGTCGCTCGGTACCCGACGTGAAATTCGTTGGTGGCCGATTTTCTTCTAGCACTCTTGGAATATGGGTGACTCGATACGACAGAAGCAGGGAGGATTCGAGGTGACGGTTATCGCATAAGTTCTGTCGAAGTTTCCTACTGAGGGAAGAGAAAGAGAGAGCAAAGAAGTAAAAGCAAAAATGAAAAGCAGCCGATCGCGTATTGCCAAGTGAAAAAAGTTCCCACGTCTGAGATTTAGAATGCCTGGCGACATGTGGAGTGTAACTCGGATAGTGATGTCTATCGATTACTTTCGTCGAACAATTCTCCAAAGTTACGCGAAGAATAACGTAAGAATAACTTGATTCAATTGTTTCTGTCTGTTCTTCTGAAATTCTAAAATTTAATTCAGATTGTATAACTACAGATCACGAGGAAGTTTTAAGAATACATACAGCAGATAGTAAAAATTTTATTTATTTTATACAAATCAGATAATTTTATTAAATTGTCATAAAGAGACAGCGTAAACATAAAAATATCACAAAAATGTACTTTTATTGTATTTTTTATATTAATATCAATTTTATTTTATCACGCAATAAAAGCGACGACATGTATTTCAATCTATCAATATTTAATATATTAATATTATTTTAATATTATTTAATATTTAATTTATTTTCATATGCATTGTGTAATGAATATCACACGATGATTCCATTCTTTATCCGTTAATCGACGAGACTAATAATGCATGATAAAATTAGTGAGAAAAGAGTTTTAAATTCGAGGGGCAGAATATGTTACGGAATTCGATAAAACATGCCGTATGTAGGCGGCAGGAATGTACAACAACGAATGTTATTGATACTAATTGATCGATTAATTAGTTTGTGCATGAGCAAGAGCGATCATAATTAATGCAATCAGAAATCCACGAGCGTTATAATCTATCGAGTGTCTATTAGCTTTGCGTGCGAATCTATTCAGTATCGTTTCATAGAGATTAGAATAGTACGGTGATTATCGATACGAAGCGAAATAACGCGTGGACAATTAAAAATCATGCACTGATATACATCGCGAGCGGTAATTGCCAAATTGACGTACGAGCGCCATTTCCTTTTTGCGCGGAAACACGACGTCATTGTTCTGATTCCAATCTCGATCGAAATCGAGCAACGATAAATCCGCTAAACTAGTCACCAGACATCCCATTTTCCAACTTCCAAGCTCTCTTTTTCAAAGCAAAAGTTCGCGCCGATACCTTCTCGTTTTTAATCAGAACGTCTTCTTTTTCCTGCAATATCCAATAAAGATAATTTTGAGTGAAATATCGACAGCAAATCGTATTCGATGTAGTTTGGAAATAAATTAATTTCCTGCATTATCATTGTATTGAATTTTTCCTCAGAAAATATAAAAAAAATTAGCAGCATGGCAACATTACAAGAAACATATTCTCTATTAAGCATATCGCGTGATCCTGTACTAAACTCTTACCGTGTTTCCTATAAATCTATCGAGCGTATCTAAATCGACTTATCGACACCATCATATTAATCAAGGCATTAAACCTTGGCCACGTTATACGTTGCTTCTGCAAGACGTAAAATCGTATACCTCCTCTGATTGGTTTCCCAGCGTCGTTAGACTTCGCCGAAGTGCTCGTAAATGATTAAACTACGAGACTCTACATTATTCCGGCGATTAACGAACCAGCCGCCGCCAATTAGGACCGATCGTTCGATGGTGCATTACGGAATCGCGCACTAGATTTAACGCTTCCGTTAAAATGAACGAGGCTAGACGGGGATCTATTATTCCGGAGACGAACGAGACGTGCCGAAATCCAGCGTGATGAAAAACGGTAATCCGCGCTGTGCCCAAACGTGAGTTGGAAACTGAACGGAGACTTTGCTGATCCCGCCGTGCAATCGCGGGCCTAATCTCTGAGCTCCTTCCTATTAATTCAATTAGGCCGCTGCGACGTTTGTGGGATGGCACGTGGTGCGCTGATACCGAAGTAGAACCGCAGAAAATAATCCAGAGCCGTTCTCGTAACCGGCTTACCGAATTATATCATGCTACCGAGTCGAGTAATGGAAGATATCGCGTCTTCCTCAAAGTAGCGGGAGAATCTTTCTCTGATAAAGTGCGGATGAACACGGATAAAGTTTGTACTGATTGAATAACGTGAACGATCTAATCCGCGTTATAACTAGGATATCATATTCAAGTTTATGTTAATTAGACTCATTCGTGTTAATTATCCATTCAGTACTGATAAATTACAATATTCTGAAAAAATAATTCGCTTCTCTAAAACCTTCAGGTTTCATATGATGACTAATGAGAATTTAAGCTCTGAACTTTAAAGCAGCTTAAATATTTTATCTCAAAATGGAAAATAGGTTTTGTTTTGTTTTAACGCTTAAGTTGACACATTACAGATAATTTGAAATGTTTTCTGTAAACATGGTCATTGATTCAAAACTGATCCTGGGCAGAATCCTATTTGCATCTAATTAGATCCTGTCTGAGATGTTTCCATGGAAACGTCACTGTTCACCCACTTTCAGCCATGAACGCGCACTCATTGACTATATAGAGGTAGATATTGATTGTCACATCAATAGTTTCTATGATCATTCGGGATGTCCAGCAGTTGTCCATTGTTGTATCATTAGTCTACTTGGTTATCTAAGATGTCACGAATATATCCGTTATTCGAATATCTCTTTAATCATCACACATAAGTTCAATTACATAACTTTGATTATTCCTTAACCAGAATAATAACTGTTTTTATGAAAAGCTGCTATAAAATTATTAACAGTGTCAATTTATCTAGCTAATTTTTCTTACATTGTGGAAAATTAATCAACAATGTGTTATCATCTTGGACATCTAAAATACCATAAATGGATCCGCATAGAAAAACGATTTTGCTGAAGTAATTAAAATTTCAGCTATATATGTATATAGATTTGAAAATAATTTTATTTGGACCACCAAAATAATTATGTAGGACGCTCAAACTGATTGCTAGACTGTTCAAACTTTTTGCAGCGCTGTCACTTAAACGTTCTACATAATTATTTTGACGATCCAACAAAACTATTTGCAGATCAATATCTAGCTAAATCTTTAAATACTTCAGCAAAATTATAAATTATTCTTTCTGCACAGTATTCAAATATCTTTTTAGTTCTCATCAGTCCAGTTACCAAATATACAATTTTGATCATTTTTAAATTAAAATAATAATCTTTATAAAAGTTTCTATAAAATTAATAGTACATCAACTTATTTCAGTGGCTAAACTTATTTTTCTACATTGTGGAAAATTAATCAATGTTAGTATTGATAAACTATCAAAGATATTTCTTTTATTCTTATGTATATTTTTACATTTTTTATTATTATACAGTATACATTATTACATATATTGAAATATCCGTTGAAACATTGATGCAATGAAAGAATTTTAAAACGAAAGTTGAAGGAATGTGTGGTTTTCGATCTGGCTTGTATTTGCCTTTTAGTTTTATGCACCTTGACTTTGTGCAAAATTAATCAATGTGTTAGTATGATATTGACAAACTGTCAAATATATCTGTTTTTTTCTTACGTACATTTATTGGAATATTCATTAAAAGATTGAGGCAATGAAAGAATTTTTTAATGAAAATTGAAGGAACGTGTGGTGCCCGAGCTGGCTTATATCGTATATTCGACTTTTAATTTTTAACTCGATACCCCATTGTAACATTGTGACTTTTTCTTGTTTCTTCCGATTTGATCTCATACACGCTCAACTTCAAGATACTTTTACGTTCGCGATATAATCATCGACGACTCGAGATCAGCCCCGCGGTCAGGGAGAATCAGTTTTTCTTCCCCACGCGCGACCGAGGATCTTCTTGGATCGAGCGGACTTACCTTACGCTTCCAGGCTGGAATAGAGGAAAGAAGGAATGGAAAAAGACACAAAAGGTTTGATTATATACACGTAGTGTACACATAAGGCCCCGCAAGCTCTGTAGTCGCCCGCGTCGCCTAACATCGTGTCTCTTGCTCTGGCGAGTCGAGAAACGCGCTCACTCGAACAAGTCGTTTATTAAAAGTCGTTTATTTCGGCGAGAGATTAGGAGGGAAAAGGTAGGACGCGTGCCGCACACTACAAATAATGAAACGATTTTCTCTCTCTCGAGTTTCTTTTAGTTTCCGTTTCTCCTACGCGGAGTGGAAAAGAAAAAGTATTAGGGTACACGCTTAGAAAATAATATTAGTATCTCGATGTATAAAGGGACAAAAATTGGATGGCGTAATAATTTTTATTGGAAAAGATATGGGAAATCGAGATCACGAATGGAAAATGGGAATTTAGAAATATCTTTTGATTTTCAGACCAAAGTCGCATTTAATTTCATTGGTTAAATAAAAATAACATTAGATGGAATCTTTCTTCGATTACGTGGATATGAATAGTCAGCAAAAATCAAGTTGATCACTCAAAGGAATGATCAAAGAGTTTTTTTTCTCGAAGTTTGGTTTTTTTTCTCGAACATAAGTCGCGATTAAACGACCGATGTTTCGATTCTTCAGAATCCATGGAGTGTTCTTCAGGATCGTTTCTCATTTCTCGTCTCTCTCAACTCGTTGATCAAGCTGCAAATGATCGAACGATCTTCTTTGCCGTCGTCTTCGACATGTGACAAGGATTCCACGGAGTGTGGATTACGATACTTACCGGGATGTCTCAGATTCGAGAGAGGATGGCGCTGGGAAGGCGCGCTTCTTAAAGAAATTACCAACACAGGGAAGATGCTTCTCGAGAAAGCTGATGGAGCCTCGCGTCATAAGAAAGCAATAATGAATGCACCCGTAATCAATTGACCGACCGATTGATCGATCGATCGTCATCCTCACAAGAGAACCTAGTGTGTTGTCGATACAAAGTCGTCGCACCTGAGCATTACACGTACGCACCGCCATTACGCGATGCGGTCGGCGAGCAGCCGCTATCAGTAACCATGCGGCCACTAACGCCTACGAAAACGCTTCGAATCTGACCGCAGACCGGATTGCAGAGAGACAATTAGCCGAACCGCCCTGAATCACGAGACAGGACGTGAACGAGCGATTTGCGATCCTCTAAATTACAAGACGAGACAGCAACAGCATAGGATTCGAAGAGGGATCTTGTAACCAAACTCCCAACTAACCCAAATTGTGCAGTATCGATAAGAACTTGTTGTATAATGCTCTCTAATCTGAGATTTTCGTGCGACTGTCACTCTCCTATCTCGTGCTACGCGTCAAGACGACTTCTATCCTCTGGCTTGGCATTAATTTAATCGCGCTCTCGCGCAGGGATGAACGCGCATATTTGCAAAGTCGATCCCCTGGTAGAAACGTCGTCTAGGAAAGCGCGGAGTAAGCCAAACGAGCGAAATGGAGTTCGCCTGCCTGCGCGATTTTCCACGTTTATCTATATTCGTACAGGCACGAGGGAATCGATTATTCTGCGTCTGATAGCTTCTTCGGGAGAGAGAGAAGTAGACCCCGCCTCTGTTCCATCCTGAGTACTTCGAAGTATGGGACTATGAAGGCATGATTGTCATAACGGAATAACTAACGAAGCGAATCTGAGAGCAAATAATGAGACAACATGTCGATGATCGAATTAGAATATCAAACAATATAAGCTTAGTAGAAAATCGATTAATAACCCTCGAGAAGTCAAGTGTGTTCGTAATTTTGAGACTTAATTTGTAGCTAGTGTGATATTTCCATAGCGTCATTTTCGAATACAAAGCTATTTCAAATTGTTTAAAAAATGGTAATATTCATAGTTCAGAATTTTAAAGAATTTTATTTACAATAGAATTTAATTTAAAGCTAAATCATGTTGGGTAACAAGATGGAATGTTGTCTGATTGCCAATGATATAAAAGTTCATGAATTTTATATTTCATTGAATTCATAGCATTGACTGCTATGGCGATAAAATTTCTGTTAATATTTTCGACAGCATTGTCAGGGGATTTGTTGAGAATATCGCTTTACAGTTGCATTGAATTTACATTAGTCGAGTTCACTCGATAATGTACTGCTAGATAATGCGTTCTGGGCGGCCAGCATAAGACCTGAGCTTTTAGAATTAGGATGCGCATTGATATTATACTGGTCATTTTTGCGTTGTTCGATAATCGATATCCATTAATGAAGTTTACTAAATCCATGAAGGAAGAGTTAACATTTCAAACAAAGTAAAATATATTCATATTGCGAACGTACAAAATATACTTCCATGTTAACGTTACTAATAATAACCATTAATTAAAAAATACAACGAGATTTATTCATTAATATGTACTCACAATTTGACTTTCCACCTTCGTCGATTTTAAACTTATTATTAGACTAGTATACAGATACAAACGAAGAAATGCCTCAATGAAATTCAGTAAGCAACTATAAATAAAACTTAGATTGATAAGAATAAATCAGATAAGAGAAAAATCCTACTTTCGATCAAAACGGATACTTAATATACACGTCTCTTTGAAAAATTCTCTCACTTACTGGTTCCTGCGAAAAATATTTCCACACGCTCGGTGATCAAAAAGGTAAAACATTTATTTCGGAAATTCGGGAATATCAGGTTCAAATCTTGGCTGAGGTGATGGTTTCGTAATCAATTCTTTACATTTTAAAATTGACGATCAATGTAATTTGTAATGTCACTTCCATCTTCAGTTATAAGTGCGTTTCAAGTCCAATAAATCAAATCAGCGCGTAATTTATAGAACTAAAAAAAAATGTATTTATAAACTTGTATATATAAATATTATTAAGCATCGAGATTAGCTTCGATCAAAAATGAAATTCGCGTTGTCTTATTTAATAAATTTATTTATTAAATTTAATATACCAATTTTTTTTTATAGCAAATAATATATGTTTGTCTGTTATTATTTTAATTATTGAATCTTAATACAATTTTCAAGACAAGAGTAATCCCATTTTATTAACTATAATAACAATGATAATTCTGCAAAGAGATATTCGTAATAACTATCCGTGTAGGATGATTTCCTCAAAAATGTTTTATTCCTGACAGAAACCTGACGGTTTCTCGGTCGACTATTGCCTACATCGATCAACGTGAGGCTCATACGTACAGCGACATATCCGATATTTTGGAAACTTTTGATATCATCCGTTTTTGCGAACCTCGAACCTCGAGATGCAATATCGTTGGTTTCAGATACGTGTGATGGAAATTGAAATTTGCATTGCTCGCTACTCTCCTTCTTCGGAATCGCGGCGAATAAATGGAACGCCCGCACGATTCGCACAATACGGATAATGCTGAGTTAACGAAGATACATGAGTCATAAAATCGCACCGCTGCAAACGCACGAAACGGCGACAAAAGTTTCCTACTTTCCTACATTAAAATCGCTCGGCAATAATATTCTAATTAGAAAGTTTCTCAACAGCCGCTAAATGAACTATTAATGACGCGAAATATCGGTATATCGATGCTATATCATAGTCTGCAATTGTTATATGCGCGGTTGCCGTAAAGTTTTAATTAAACGTTTCGTATTTTAACGCGAAGTGCGCGCCATGGAATATACTTATAACTCACCCGAAAAGCTAGACATACAGTTTCATTTGAAAAAGTCCCAGCGGTGAGAAACTTCATAATTTAGAGTGAAGGATAATGATTTGCCAGCTACAGAAGTTCAAAGGATTTAACGTTACATATATCGTGATATGAAGGCCATTAATAAAAAGCAAAAAGGAAAATATTAATAAAAAAAAAACATCTCTCAACAGACAAGAAATAAAAAGATATAAGTTATCTATGTAAAACATTAATCCTTTTTTAGAATCATTCAATTCGAATGTATTTTTTTTGTGTAAAATGCTTTTTTTTTATACTTTCCTGTACAAATCACACGTCAATGTATTAGACTTTAATTTTATTTTAATAATTTATTTAAATTCTTCAACGAATTAAAAATTTTTTTTTGAATTCTAATGATGAAAGCATTAAAATTAAAGCTCAAATTTTTCAGGACACTATATGTGCTCAACGCGACGAACAAAAGTACTCTTTTTGAATGCACAGGCATTCTTTCGTTTCGAGACACGTTTGTTTGTCATGCATCGTATATATTTCCTTCAAATCCAGCATGGATAGAAACAATTATGCGGCAGCACGTGAGCGATTTCGAGGCACCGTGGTGTTGAAAATTGCAACGATCTTAAAAATGCATCGCCTTGTTCGACGGCGTGAAGAACGTTAAAACTTGGTCTGCGAGATAAACGTAACTTATGATGGGTATGTGCTATCACGCGGACGCGATATCGGCACATCAGAAGACGATGGGATATACAGCAGCCATAATATATAGTAATACAGTAGCTGTCCTCGCACAATCGCCTTCGACGTAGCTGACGGGGCCTCTTTCCACTCGGCTGTTCGGCGTGGCAGCCGTTGCATAAATTTGCATGGTGCACGGCAATGATCGGTCTCGAGGTTTACAAAGCGGACTTGGGTTCGTCGACCGCATCAGCTTTCCGTCTCACGCTATTTTCTTGTCACCGTTATGGATTATCCTGTCGATTTAAACCGCGGCTCGCGTACTTCTCCGGGCACGAGATTGGAATTACAAAGCTGTCGCCTACGATTTTTCGGATCGATTTGAACAACAGCTTAATTCGGTTAATGTAAAGAATAAGTTACTAAAGGACCGCACAAAACCCCAGGTTTTTGGATCTCGGTGAATTAAAGTTTTAGGCTTAAATTATAGTATGTTAGGCTTAAGTTACAATATGTTTTAGTTTTTGATTAAAAGTTGATTAAAAGTTTTCTTAGGCAAAGCTATTATAAAGGGACGGATTTTGCTGTAGCACCGTTTGAAAGTTGTTATTTCAGGTCTAATTGAATTAAAAGGTATCTTTAGCTCTACACTATTCATTTCTTAATACTTTAATACTTTTATGCACAGAGAATAATGAGATGAATCAACTGATGTAGATGTAAAGAAACAGATAGTTGTTAAAAAAAAAATATCTGGTTTGCAAGTATTGCAAAATTGTATAATTTTTTTGAAAATCAACTATGTATTTTCCTTACATCAATTAATTCATCTCATTATTCTGTGTATAAAAGTATTAAGATAGTTATAAAAAAATAAATAGTTTAAAAAAGAGAGAAAAAGAAAAAACTTTAATTTGATTAAATTCAAAATAACAGTATTCAAATTACGCTACAGCAAAATCTGTCCATTTTTTATGAGTTTGTTTAAGAAAATTTTTAATCGATGAATTAAAAACTATACTATAATTGAAGCTAATTTCACTTAAGCCTGAAAACCCGTAATTTTATTACGGGGGTTTTTTTTTTAGAGTTATCCTATAAACGAAATCGATTAAATCCAACACAATCAGAGAAAATTTTCACATAAAGTAACTATTTATTGCTCATTTATACATGAGATAGCTCCATTACGATTAAAATTGGACGGCACTAACGAAATTTGTTTTAAGATACAATTAAATTACATATCAAATGCGATTATAAAACTATATGTAATTTTCAAATTAAATATATTCCAAAGAATTAAGATTTGATATGAAATAAAAGAATGAACAAAATTGATATAACGTTGGAATATAACTAATAACGTTATAAGCATTAAATGTGCATTCAGAAGTCACAATATGAGTAAAATTAGAAGTGCATTTCAAAGTTTACTATATTAATTTATATTAAAGAAATATCTTTGACATTAACATCTCTTGATCGTTTATATTAAGACACGAAAAAAAAAATGAAATTTGTGGAATAAAGAATTATCTGAAGAAAAATCATAAAAATGGAGGCACAATAATTCAACGTCACTTATGTAAAATATACAATTTCTCGGATCGTTACCATTGAAACATCGTTTTGCGGCTTACTTGTGACACGGATGTTGTATTGAATTCCACTGGTCTTTGAGCGTTTAATGAAATTCGCGAACTATGCTTATACGATCGCATACATGACGATTAATAACGAAGCGTGATAGCTAATTTCGATAACACATTATATTCTGATTTTCGATAATCAGAATTACATGAGGCATTTCATGAAAATTAGAAATGTTTTATTTTACTTTATACCCTTGTTCATGTATTTTGTCCTCTTCACGCTTGAACGATTTGTAAAAATGTCGTTTTACAGCGAATATATATCGGTGTTTCAGTTTACTTCCTATGTGTACTGCGAATTTTCGTCGTTTCAATTGGCGCTGCATTTCATCCACGATGTCGAACACAGACGTGTGCGGAAGCATATTTGAGAGACAACTGTGCGATTTTACCAAAAAAATCCGGACACGAGACGCTATTCGATCGTCAGCTATGAGCGGCTGGACGTCATATTTCGCGACCGGTGAGCATTAATCGCGCGGGACAGCCGCCATAAAGAGAGCCACAGAGTTATTCATCTGTCCATTTTGGAGCGGTTACAGAACGCCTCTCACATAGCACGGACGAGCGATTTTAAATGATGAAATCATCTACTCGATAGAGAATGATTGCGATTATTCGAGACATTATCTTGATTTATTTCTTGATTAATTAACTATGGGAAACTCCATCGTTCGTTATAGAGGATAAGGATGAAGTAGGAGAAACTCTTCATGAAACAATATTTGATGACTCATGTTAAATGAAAGATTTGCACAAATAAAGATATGATAAAAAATAAAAAAGTCTAGTTGCATTAATTGGAATGTTGGTTGAAAATGAACAAATTAGAATTTTCCGGTTGAATATATTATTATATATAATTGAGATAACCAGAATTTTGATTAATATGATCAAAATCGTCCAGTTCGTCCATTTTCAACAAGAAATTTTTCTCAATAATTGAGGTTTAATAGGAAATGCATCGTATTTTCCTATAAAATCGAAATGTTTTAATTATCTATACTGTTAAATACTTTAAATTTCAAGAATAATTTTCTAGATAATAAATGATGAATACGACTAAGAGTGGAAAGTCAAAGTGACCATAACATTACTAACGTTGATAGCAATCTTGCATCTTTTACATCTCGATTATACAATTCGAGCTGTCAGGAGCAAGCACGTAATTAGCAGCCCATGCTGCCAAGTGTCTTGTGTTAAATTAGCGATTTCATTCAAGCATCTCCGGTCACAACTTGCGGAAGCAGCTGACAACTTCCTGCTTTCCTATGCTGGAAGGAAGGAAGCAATGGTTTCCACGAGTATGACAAGAAAGGACGATCAATTGATGAATTTCTAATTACGATGATAGCGCAAATATTTTTACTGGATATGCCAGAGTATCACCTGTTGCCAGTTCATCAAACTTGTAGATTGCTCGCTGAAGTCGTGTTTTTTTTATATGCAAGATTGTAATAGAAGCGACGTAGAAAGCCATTAAGTAAAGAACATAAAATATACACGTATATATGAGAATCATTAAATTCTTAAATCCATTAAACAAATCTCATCCGTTCTCGATGCCTATCAAAAATAATAGCAATTAAAATCGATACTTCACTCTTTTCACTAAAGACCCTTCCAAATCTTGCTCGATGCAAAGCGAGATAGCTAACGAATTGGCTATGTGAGATTAAAGCGTTCATCGAACGTTCATTAGAAGCTAATTTCCTCGCATCCAGATATCACTAATTAAAAAATATGGTAGAAATAGATTCAATGATCTTGACTTTTAGCAAATCATTAATGAGCTCACTTTTTCTCACTTTCTCTCTCTCTCTCTCTCTCTCTCTCTCTCTCTCTCTCTATCTGTCTTTCCTTGCTGTTTTCTTATGACAAATAGAGATTATTGACAACAAGATGTAAATTTCTATGACACTTTTAATTGTTGAAGGAAATGAAACAACAGCAGGATAGTCGAATGGCTCTAAAAAGGGTGAAAAAGGTCATTTCGTGGAAACGAAATAGCATCTAAACGAATTTGCGTCCATTGCCGCTCTCATGAGGATTTGTTTTAAGATGCATCGCACGGCGCATTTATCTTAGCCATGGACTTTAATTAAAATTTCTTTCCCAAAGGAAAGAAAGCACATAATAATAACGCTTCCCCGTGTGTATTACATTGAGTGTACACATGTATAGATGTGTGAGAGGGAATACTCTTTTTTTCCTCTTCTTCTTTCTTCCGTTGAACAATAGAAAGCATCAGCTTCTGAAAATCGATCGATTCTTCTTACATCGCGCCTCATCGCATAGAACGTCTGTTGCAATCTGTTGCTTTAACTCTAATTAGGTTGAAATGCGCTTAATCAAATTTCCTTTTCTGTCACGGCTAGAAATATAATTTAAAAATAGATAAAAATATCAATTAGTATTAAACCAGTTAATTTAATCAAAGCTAAAATTTAAAGTTAAAATAAAAAGGATAAAAGTGTATTACTTGCAATTTATTTTAATATTTTTTAAGTAAACATTATCACTAAAAAATTCGAATTATATTCGCGCTTCATTCCAATTTTATCTATTTGCGATTAGAAACTCAGAGGCGCAATTAAATGCAACAGTGCTTTAATTTAATCTATGCTTTGCATCATATACTAAAAATATGCGTCGCCGTTCAGTAGAAATGAATTTCTAAAAGAGTTAATTCAACGTGATTTCAACGTAATCTCAATGGCTTCCATCGTTCGTATTGCGAATTAATTGTTATTCTTAATATTTTTCTTTTAAACGGAGTTGAACATTTTTATGCTGCGGGATTATCAGGATTATACGTTTCGTTGTTGTTTAAACGCTTTATCACGAGACTTATGCAAGTGTTATGAAAGGCATCATTTTCAAAATTTAAACATTAAATTAAATTTATAGTTTATGACGCTATCTAGCTTACATGTACATCATAGAATATTTTTCGTTAAGTTAACAAACACAATAAAATAACACGACACATTACATCTAATTTAAGATTGTTTAGCGATTTTTTGAGCGGTTAGCACGCTGTTTATTAAAGGAGAATACTAAACAGATTTATATAGGTAGACATTTCTGTGTAAAACACTTAAATGGAAAACATAATACAATAGTACGTATATGTGATTCTACGAAAAAAAATCTTAAAACCTAGAATATTATATAAAAGAAGAAATCGGAAAATGGAATTTACTCTACACGGATGTTGTGTGGAAACAAATCATTCGGGACACGTCAGGAACTAAACGAACTAACTCGGTACTGCAAGGATCAAAGATGTGAGTGCCTTGATGCATTTCATATAAACGTTATTTTATATACTGTAGAACCAAGTATTTTCAAAGATTTTAAGGGACGACTCTTCACACAAATTCAAATCGAAAACTCTATATGACTGTATGTTCAAAAGGATTAGTTTCAAAGGTATAGGGTGTAAAAGTTGAAGGAAAAATTGCTTTTTACCAAAAATTTTGTAAGCTTTAAACTTATATAAAGTTTCATCAAAATAAATCAAGTAGTTTCATAATTGTAGTTTTCATAATTAAAAATAAAATTTTTCAACTTGAATTTGTGTGAGAAATCATATCTTAAAATTGTTTAGACTCACTTAGTATCCACTCTGTATATTCTGTATATTATATATCGTTTGAGTCTCGCTCTAAAGTCTCTTTTAATTGCGCTTATAATTGTAGAAATTAATTTTACGATGATGTGCTACAACGCTCTTGTGACCATAAACTAATTTATCATCTATTTTATTAGCCCTAGTTTCTTCCGTTGACGTTGCAGCGCGAAACATAGTTCGGTTCGTTTGTTCGAATTTTATTTCCGACATTCACATCTTTACTGCTTGCTATTCCGATATAACGGTCACCATCGATGCAAGTATATAATAAAAATAAAATTGTACATAAAAGTTCTAGGGAACCTGTCCCGTGTTGTCGTCCGCGAATGAACGCGCTGGTTGGGAAAGTAATTGTTTAGCGAATAGATCGTTTTCGGCAGCATTTCTGCAAATATATTCGCATTTTATATCACTTCAATTTTACGACGTTTCTGAATGATCTATTTAGGACAATAATTGCGATAATCCAAATATTATACGTAGTCAATCCGCTTATGCTCCGTTTATTGGAGAAGTTTTTCCGATGGGAAAAACGTTCCACATATCTTATAAGTATCGTTCACTCTCTATATTAAATTCTGTTGAGATCGAACGATTCATTTAAAAAATAATTATAACGTTTAAATTTCTCGCTTTGCGACACACTTTTGTTCTTAAATTCCGAGAGGAAAATATGAAAAAAAATATTTTGAGACGTAATTTAAGATGCGATCCTTTTCTCGTGATTTTTCTCGACTTAGTATTATTTTCCTTCTAAGGATTTAAAATTTGAAATCTCGACGAATTTAAACAAGAAATTCAATTGGACGCGCCGGAAATCTGAACAGAGATCGGATGTTCTTCGTATCACTCTCTGACGAGAAAGCGGATCTGTATCACTAAAATGCGATAAACCAGTGGTAGGATTTGGAAGCTTTTAGCGTTGATCCTTCGCGACATTCTCGACACTCTACACTAGTGTAACTTACATGCCCGGCATACACGTTGAAATCGCTGTGACAGGAAGCTATTTTCTTCGAGTGATACCCGTGTGAAGAACAGCGTCCCGTCCCGTCAGAAATAAAACGGAATTGCGACTTATAATTGCGGAATTTCAACAATTTCGCTAGACAAATAATTTCGCGGAGCAACATAATAGGGATTTGATAATTGATAACAACTTTCTACTCGGCTTTAAGAAATTATCTTATCTCACACAGCAATTACGTGAAATTAAGCGTAATCCTGAATCGAGAAGAAATTAGGAACAAAATACTGGATAATAAACCTTGGGAAGCAAGAGAATGGAAGAGAAGCTATCGACTTTCGAGAAACGTATAATCCTGATTCCCATGGCGGTCTTTTATTTCTCTATCACGTTTCTGAGCAGCCGGTGGCAGTGTTGGTGCGATAGGTCGCCCGAACACGCCAGCTCTTTCGAGAAGCAATCGAGTTGCCCTTTTCGGAGTGCCTGATTCGCGAGTTCGCCCTCGAACGTTCATTACCCGAATGATAGAACCGATCCACTTGCCATTCTAGACTACCTTTGTAATCCGTCGTCTTCGTTTTTCCACCTTACTGTTTAGTTACGTCGTCGAGGTTTTCTAGGAATTACGTAAAAAACAGGCGAAGGTACATTTACAGGGCGCGCCGTTATATCATCCAGTGAGCAATTAATTAAAAGTGTGATTGGAATCTTTGTATGATGTTACTTTGCAATTATTAACAATTCACTTATTCCGAATTGAGTACCTTCTTGATAACAAATGGAGGAGTAATTTAATAGACTGTTCATTCTATCTAACATTTATGGTATTAATGATATTTCATCGTTAGTAATGTATATTGTCAATAAGCATAATGGTTAAATAAATACAGCCATCGTCAGATGATATATCGCAGCGCACCCTTTGCGTTTCACGGATATATACACATACGAATGTATATACAGACATTGTAAAAACACGCTTGCCAGATGCGAGTTACCGTTGGTTGACAATAGGTACCTATTAAAGGGACAGCGTCCGAAGTCGTCGGCATGCTTTCTGCCACGAGGTTCAGGAAAACTGTCAGCGACAGCAGAATGGTCACTCCTGAACAGGCGAAAAATTAAACATCAACACTGCGTCGCAACGCGCGGGCTTAACGTGCTACCTTGGATCTCTAGGGTACCTAGATTTTAGATTTTAAAGTTCATTAGGCCGCTGACGCACATACAATCGCTTTCGATTTTTCCGAGCGACACAAGTCAGCTCAAAGCATATCGTGTCCGTGGATCGATTTACAAGTTTCCCTCGCCGAGAGTGAGTTTTCTTGAGTTCGTTGTAAATTCAGACTCGCACTCGCGTATCGTGATTACGATCTGTCTATTGACAACGCTGATTTGCAAATCCAGCTCGAAACTGGAATCTACAGATTTCGTAAAAACCTGTAAAATCTCCATATTTTCAATCACGGAAAAGTACGTAGTTTGAATGTGATGCTGCTAATGTGACGCAAAAGTTTCACATTTACAACTTTTTCAACAACTATTTATCGCATTTTTTGACGCGATGTTGTTTTTTAGTTATTTAAAGGCTAATATACGAGAAATTTATTTTATATATAAATTCCTAAAGGTCGCTAGAAACGTGACGAGAAAACTAATGATTAGAACCTGCTGCATGAAGTGAATGGTTTGTGGATGAACTCGTTGATAATGTGATATTAATGACGTTGAGGTAGTGCAGGGAACGATCCGATAGAATCCGTGCGATAGTAGCGCGAATTATGCGACTCTGCGCAAACATTTGAGAAGACATGTCTGTGAGCTCGCTCGCATGATTAAGTGTGGACGACCACAAACAATCGAATCCTCTATATCCCGTGTAGATTCTACTTCGCCCTCGGCAGGATTTCGAAGGGTAGGATTAGCTCAACAAAGTTCGGAACGTGTAACGGATGCATCGCGCTGTGAGAGGTCGCAACGTTAGGCGACTTTGGTGAATCTGCCTAAGTCGCCTGGCAACTCCATTACTGCGTAACAGCCTTCAAAGTGACCAGCAAAATTCGATTATCTTACTGCTCCTCTCCAAAATTGAGAACTTCTGCAAGCGGTTGACAACCCTCGTCTGCGTGAAACGGACAGGCTAACCGCAAACTGATTGGATTGAAAGAAATTCGAATTGTCATATGAATTCGTCGAGAATTGAATAATTGCATTAATTGCAATCTCTTGCTCTATAATATCAAGAGATACGGGTCATAAACGTAATAAATACAAGTTAAACATAAAAAATACGAGCTGAACATAAAAAAACATATTCAAGTCGAACTCGTGGTAAAAGTTATTTTAGTCTGCCAGGCAAATCGTTAAAATTATGTCTATATAAACTCTCAAAAGCTCCACTTTTTTATTATACTATTTTTCTTTGTTTTATTATATTATAAAAGGTGCGTTCGGGGAGATGGTATTAGCGCTATTTGCGTCATTTTATCCTTGTTTTACGTGTAATAAACGATGAAGATAGAATGACACAAATAGCGCTAATAGTATCTCCCCGAATGCACCTAAGTTTATGTAACAACAAATTGAAAAAGAAAATAGCCAGAAAGAAGCAATTCTAGTTGTAATGTAAAATTTTTTTTTATTAATTAAAATTTAGTTTATTGACACAAAGAATAATATTTTATGTAAAAATATATACAGGGCTTCTTTATGAATGCAGAGTATTCTAGAAATCGTGGTGCAATCAGGAAAAATTCAAGATGAGTCTTGTAAAAGTAAGAAAAATATAGAATACAATCTTTTTTTGTATAGAGTGTCAATATTCGTTAAGTATGCCTGCACTTAATTAACCACAACTTGCTTACTCAATTTGACTCAATTTGACTTCTCGCTATTTCTATGTCAGTCTGGATTTGGTACAGTTTAAAATACATAATAAGTTTCAATAATGTATTTATAATGGCTAATAATATTTTATTAATCGAAAAATTGATGAAAATGTCTATACAAAAAAATTTTATTTTATATTTTGATTATTATATTATTTTTATATGAGAAATCACTTCCTTTCGATTGTATGACAATTTTTAGAACAGCTCATATTCATAAAAGGTTAATTACATTATATATTTTTACTAAATATTTTACGTTTTATAAAAGAGTTAATGTTTAAAAATTTCTTATCACGGTATGATTAGCTTCGAGAAAATTGGCAAAAGGAGATTGAGAGTATTGTCAGATCCTTATTTGTGGAAGTTTGTCGCGCGAACGACTTTCTTAATTACGGTACGCGCGGTATCATAACTGTTGTAAATTAAATCATAAGACAAGGGATTAAAAACCCGATATTATAAACGAATATTAATTGAAAGGTTACTACTCTGTGCAGGAGATGCCATAGGAACAGAAATATAAATGTAAGAAGTAATAATTTGTACTTTTGTGTAATAATAAAATTTTTCAGTAATCACATATTAGTTTAACAAAATATATAATTATTAAATTTAGCGGAAATATAATTAGCGACATATAATTTTTATGATCTTTAAAGATAATTTTTGTTACATAATTCAAATTTTAGGATTATCTCAAAATATAAAAAATGTAGCTGGGAACTATTGAAAAAATAACTTTTCCATTTATAGTTCATACATTAACTGAATCAATTAATTTAATTAATCAATTAATGTGTGTATGCAAAAGAGGAACGTTATTATTTTATTATTATAGAATATTGTTACGTAATACAATTGACGTGTTATAAGTTATTATCTTTGAAACATGCGTCATAACAAAAAAATATTACAAATAAAAGTTGTATGATTTGAAGAGAGATAATAAAGGAAAAATCAATTTGTCATGATTATATTATTTGTTCTTTTACACCGTACAATTTTTGTTCGAAATATTTTTTGTTATAATACATACTTTCAGAAATAACTTTTAACACTTTAATCTCTGAGTCTACACTATTAAATCTTTAGTATCAAATTTAACCTAATTTATGTCACCATTGCTCCTATTCAATATATTGTTATTTTATACTAAAACTATGAATAAATTTAGCATTATATAATGTTAAATTTATCTATCGTTTTAGTATAAAATAATGATATATTGGAATCAGAATAGTGACGACTCAAATTAGATTAAATTTGATTAACACTATAGATTTAACAGCGTGTACAAAATGACAATTTATATTAATTGATATTCAAAGGTACAGTAGACCCGAATATTTTTCAACTATAACGTTGTATAACATTATTTATAACAAATTTTTTACATAATTTTAAGTTACATAATCTTATTTCTCGAATTTTGATCTCCAAAATGAAAAAAAATCGTTGAATTACATTAACTTTAAGTAAAGATATATTATATCTATTAATTTAAAATACACTGTAATCCACGAATATCAATTAGTGTTAAATAAATGTAATCTGGTGCTATTACATTCTCGTTAATGATTACCTGCCATATACTTTGGTAACAGTAGGTACGTGTAAAGTCACGTAATATTTGCTTTAAACGAAATCAACAAACCGCGATGTCGCGAGTTAATTCACCAAGTTCGGAGCATTACGATGGTTCTCGGATGCGCGAGAGGACTTGACAATGAGTCATTAAGCTTGATGTATGTATACGTAGTTAAGTTACATGAAACTCCGCTGTGCAGCATAGTGGACTCTCTCTGTTAGTCGATGAATTGTCACTGCCATTAAATTGTCGCTCGCGAATCAGAAAGTATAAAATATGACCTACCATGATGCTTCGGGAACGAATCCCGCGATTTCGTTAATCGAAGAAATTAATTAGAAACGTGCATATACATCATGATCAATTATCGAAAAGACAATTTACATTAAATTATATATGTTTCGTTAATGTTATCTGATTGATGAAAAAGTTTGAAATAATGAAAAGAATTATTAAAAACTTAACAATTTTTTTGGAAATATTTTAATTATTCAGAAATGTAAAATTTATCGGAAATCTGATGAGGCTTTAATGAGCATTTCAAAAGCATGTAAGTCAAAGAACTCTTTCTTTAACAACATTTAAAGTTGGCTTCGACGATGCTGGTTTTATCTAGTGAGCAGAAAAATTAGAGGTCATGAAAAGAATACTATAGATGAAAGTTTTTAAAACAAATTTAATTACTGTAATTCAATTATTGTATATTTAAATATTTAAAAACACAAAATTTAAAAAATACAAAATACAAAAAATCGAAGTTGTAACCTTATAGTATTTCGAAATTATATATCAAAGAATTTTTTTCTTTAATAATGTCTGAAGTCAGAAGCAATATCTTCGTACCTTTCGCTTGTGCTTTAATTCGATTTAATGGCAGTTTAGGTGAGATAAGGTCGAACGAGAGCATAGTATTTCGATGAGATCGACGGATGTAAACCGCGACAAGGTGCGTCCGCGGTGGGTGGCAAACCGCCAATAACATCGGGGGTTGTCGGTCAGCGGGGGAAGGCGCGGAGCTTGAGGAAAGCTGACCAATTAGTTCCTTGCTATTAGATTCAAACGCTAGCTGGAATATCAGAACGCGTGCGCAATCGATACTTTTTCGAAACCATGTCCCAGAATCTTGCATGAGAAACGTTAATCGCACGAGCTGCTGATGCGTCACACACGACAGATTATTATTCCAGAGATGTGGAAGTTTGCCGACAGAAAATATAGAGATTGATGATAGCAATTATAGTAGAAGATTAATTTTCATATATTCAGTAAGAAAAATCTTCTGTCAACTTTTGATATCTCTGACATTTAATAACTTTTTTTACATTATATATGTATGTCAATTATTGTATAAATGTCATTGAAATATATTTAAAGATATTGAATATATATATAGAATTTTTTTTTTCACGAGTTTTATGTGATAATAAAAAATTTATCTATAATAATAATTTTCAATTATTTGATTCTTTAAAGTTTAAGTTATTAAAAGATTAAATTTTATTTTTTATTTGCTATTACAGAATAAATATTTCTTAATTTTTTGTCAGCAACTGACTTGTTTCCTGTGCCAAAGAAATCTTTATTAATCAACTATTGTAAATCACGGCCGTCGCTTATTTATGCGAAACGGTGTGAAATGTTTGCTTGCGTATAAAAAAGATTATTCATGTGAATACTGCGAAAACAAGGCTATGTGCCAAGACTCTTTTAGTCGATATATTGACTAGGAAAAACAATGATAAATTTCTAATGAGCTAAAGTAGATTCGAGCGCTTCGCAGTTGGCACTGCGCGACAATTTTTTTGATAGTAATTTCCTTTGTTGAATTCATGTATACTGTAATGTTATCAATACTTTTATATAAATATAAAGAATACTGAGAAACACACACAGTCAACGCAGATTTTTCCAGTGCATTAAAAGAAATATGAATGTGACATTTGATTAAGAGGATGTTACTTTAGAAAATCTAATAAAAAAAATTATTTTTTGAAATTTTATTTGAAAAACCTGTACGGCGGATTTTAGTAGGTTTATATATACTAAACTATGTTAAAATTTGGTATAAACATGTTTATTAATTTTAAATATTAGTGTATAAAATGAGGCATAAAAAGCATGGCGTGATATCTAGACTCTGGATGTTTTAAAACGGAAATCCTAAAAATTTTTTTTATGAATAATTGAAGAGAAAGGCATGAACTTTGCATTTCCCGAAATTAAAAAAATTAATTTTTTTTTGTTCTGTTAGAGATTTTTATATTAGAAAAATTAACGTTAATTACTTTAAATTGCTACTTTTTTATTTTTCACTGTTTCTTCTTTTTCTGAGATTCATGCACTTCTTTAATTATTCATAAATAAAAATTTCCTAGGATTTTTATTTCACATCATTTAAAATCGAAATATCCTACATATTGTGTTTTTTTGTAGTGCTTCGTTTGAACACTAATTTTGAAATCAAGCATATCTATATCACATTTTTATTAAAAATATATACAGTACCTAATACAATAAACTTATAAAAGTTTATGAAAATCCATAAAAATAAATTCACAAAAATAACTTTATCAGATCCGAAGATAAAAGATCCTTTGATTATTATCAATTTTCAATTATCTATACATGCTTGCTGAACATTTGTATTACAAAATATCACAACACATTTTAATTGCCACGTGAATAGCTTTTGAAATTTATCATACAATTAAACATGTCTGGGACTTAAGCGTCGCATGTTAAATTGTAACACTGTAGAAAGCGCGACTTTTCAGAATTTTCACTACAACTTCATTTCACTTGATTTCCCATCCAAGTCTCTCGCGTACGTAACAAGTGTTATAACCGCCGCGGGAATCGTGCAACCAGTCTTAATAGAATTTCATTCCTCGAGAAACGGTGCACGAAACGCTCACCTGTTCTCGAATAAAATGATGCCTTTGGGGGATGTCAGGCATCTCTCGGTGTTCAGTTTTACCATTGCTGTTCGATTTCGTAGAAACTACTGTTTTGCATAATTTACTTTTAGATTATTTACGAGTAATTATACATCGATGCATTTTATTCTTACAATTAGTTTATTGTACCATTTTATGTAATTATTTATATTTTGTAACATTTGTATTTATATTTACATATAAATTTCGGTTTACTTAATGCAATATAATATAATGCAATGTATGTAATATAATATAAAATTTTATTTGTTTTGTTTCTCGGTGCTCTTTTAGAAAAGTATATTATAAAGCATACATTGAAATATATTATAAAGTATATACATAATTGTGTACGTGTGTATGGGCGCGTGCAATTTTCTTTCTTCTTCTCTCACATTTAATTCTGTTAAATTCTTATGTCTACATGAAAGACGTCACGTTTGTTGACAAGAGAGCGAGAACGGCTACATGGGCACTCACATCACGCCTTTGTCATGATAATGTTCAATCAAACACAGCCCTCAACGAGGGCGGGTTAGCAGCGCAACGCACGCATTTCTCTCGCATTTATCTGGTTAATGAAATTCGCGAGCCGCCGCAATGTACCTCCCTCCCCTTCGGAATTTATAGCGACGTGGTATTATGTAAATTTCGTTCGCGCACATTTTTAAGCATAATCAAGTATAGTTGGCATGATATTGTTGTCAAAAGAACTTGCATTTTGTAAGTGGTCACGTAATTTCGCGTAATTTTGCTTTGATGCTGCTTGATATTTCTAATTGACAGTTCTATGGAAAATCAAGTATTCTCCTACAGTACGAAAACTTCAATAACTGTATTTCATGTACAGAGTCAAAATTAAATTACGCAAACATTTAATTGTACAAATGTTCTTATACATTAGCATTTAGCCTCCTTTTATGAGTCAGTGGAAAAATCTGCGTAGATTTACATGTAGGAAATTATTATCGATGCTCGGAAATTTGTAATGACTTCGAGGTGTATCGATATTCCCCGAGATAAATGTGACGTGAACTACTGAAAGTTCCGAAGTCCCTAATCCTCGTGTGACCCTCGCGAAGGAAAGTTCTGTCGGACATTAGAGCGGGTCCACGAAAGATATCCTGGACTTCGCCAATGATTAATTACGGGATAGAGGAGATAGATGTCCAGAAGCAGGAAAATGTGGTTTAGAGCGAGGAGAAGTGGAACTTTTGATAAATCGAATATATGAAAATTTCTCAATAAAAGCTGATTAAAGCGTACTATTATGCATATTATAAATTATTATGTAAAGTATGTACAATGTTTATAAGTATATAAGTTTTTAAAATTATTTGAAAATGATCTTAGGAGGCAATTCGAATGTATTATATTCACATTAAATTTATTGTTTAGTTTATTTTAATTTACAGTTTTAATTTATGTAAAATTTATGTACAACATAATATATAATTACTATTTATTGGTCGGATATTAACAAATAATCGATGATAAAATTTTACCTTTCAGACAAGAAAATTAAATCCCAAAGCTTCATTTTCACGTTGTCGACTATTTTACCGAGCTGGGCAAACTTTGATGAAAGAAGAACGAGGTTCTTGCGTCTTAAGTGCCAGTAATGTCTTACTTGAGTTTTAAAGCGCTCCCAACTGAATGTCAAAGAAAACGAATGACGTGAAGCAACAATGGCGAAAGGCTCGTCGAAGACAAAAGGAAATCCGAAGACGAGACGAAAACAATAGGACAGAGGTGAAGAAATAAGAAGAGTGTTACGAAAAGATACCGCAAGAGTTTTGGCTGCTCCGTCACAAAACCCATCACTAGATTGCATCCCTGCCGAGGTTTCACCCGTTATAAGTCTCGTCTTTACGACACCAGGATTTACTTCACCGGTTTCATAAAGCGATGTCTGACAGCTGTGGTTGAAATTGCCAGATTTTCCAAGTAAAAATTTTGTAACTGGGTCGCGAACGTTAATATTTTATATAGGTCTCCAAAATGATTTAATATTGTTCATCGCATTGCGTAAGCTTTCACGCAGAGAATTATTATACTTAATTCTATTGTTCTTTGTAATAAACTCTTTATAATATTTTTAGGTGCTCATTAACATCAGTATTATTCAATTGCTTGTCAATTTAATTTGTGATATTATGTAGGGAGACCGAAGTTCATTGAAGCAAGTTGATATTGCGTATTATTTATATATTTATGTTCTATTTATATATATTTATGATTAAAGTAATGGAGTAGTAAAATATTTTTTTTATAACAGATATAACTTTTTCCTAACTTTTATTTAAATTAAACAAATATTAAAAGAAATTTGATTCACAAGAAGACAATTGAGTCTTTGAGCGTTTTAAAATTTCATATTAATGTTCTTTAGCTTAAGAGAGTAAAGTAAAGTATTATTAGTTAAAAGAAAAATTTCTGTTACTATACAATATGAGAGAGAGAGAGAGAGAGAGAGAGAGAGAGTTGAAATAAAAGCTTCTGTTACTGTACAATATTAGTTATAAGAAAAATTTTTATTACCCTCTCTCTCTCTCTCTCTCTCTCTCTCTCTCTCTCTCTCTCTCTCTCTCTCTCCAAATATTATTTTTTTAAGTAATAATAATAACTCGGTTACATAATAGTTCCTTAATTTTTTTTTAATACACAATTTTATAAATACTTTCTAAAGATATTGAAGTACATGAAATATATAAGAATCACTTAATAATTTTTATATACTTGTTACAGTATATAAAAATTCCGAGATATGAATGATATGTCGTATATAGTAAAGGACTGGAAAATTATGGTGTATATGGATTAATATGGAATTCATCATATAAGCAATTTATAATTGTGAATGTATCAACTTACATTAGGCAAGCTAGTTATACTTGTAATGTACCATATTCGTATTTCACTTACTGCAAAGTTAAACTTACAGAATCGTTCCTAACATGAAAATGTAGAGATCTCTCTATCATAATTATATGTTTTAATCATGATAATTAGTTGTTTAAAAAGTTTAATGTCAAAATTATGAAAACTGTGCCAACAAACTTCGATTTTCCATCGATTTTAACAAATAATTTGTGTGCAATTTGCTAGAAATTGTAAAATTTACGTAAAAATATTAGATATCAAAATTTACTTTGACTGAATATGGTCTTCTTCATTTATTTATATTAAACATTTCCTGGTCAATAATTCATTTAACAGTGTTATATCTATATTACTTATATTAAGTACTTTATTCAACATTCTGCAAAGTATTTGTAAAATTAATGATTTATTATATTACAAACAACATCAAAATTAAAGGGATTAATGAATGTATAATTAAGGCAATGAATAATACATATTTACACTCATCACGAGCAAATTCAAGTAGATTATTTTCATGAAGTTAAAGTTATGGCGTAACATGTTTGAGCTTTTATGTATGATATCTTCACATCGCGCACTAAAGAGCAATGGTAATCATGATAATTTTCAAGACATTCGCGCTCGTTTAATTTTCGTATTCGTACGATATATCGTTCGTACAAATTAGACTCTTGGGAAGTACCGCAGAATACCTCGAATCGCAAGGTAAGTTTCAGAAAATCTATATACGTTTCTCTTTTGGGAATCGGAAAGTGCAAAATGTAGTCAAGCCACCAGATTAGAGTAATTTATAGAAAAAGTTTGTAAATGAGCGTCTTTCATCCTCGATTAATTCTAATTTTTCTTCCGCATTTTCCAAATGATTAGAAATGCGCGGTTTCCTATGGATAAATATTAATTAAAATATTGTTGAATGTGAATTTGCGTGTTTTGTTAAATGTAACAGTTTTAACAGAACCTGAGAAATATTTAAATTTTAACGAAAAATTACTCGAAGAGAGATAATTAGTTTTGAATCGACGAGAGATTTCATTGAGGCAATTCCCTAAAATGTCAGAACAGCGCGCGCAAAATCGGCGGTCGTAGCAGTAAGAACGTGCATCAAAAGTTGAAAGTTTGTCGGCATCGAAGAAGTTATTCGTTTACTCTAATGACGTCGTCATCGGAAATTGCGTCGACGCGCACGTGAGGATAATCTTGCGGAATTAACGACAGAGGCTGCGAAACGCAAAAGTTATTCGCATCTCTTTTTTCTCGTTCACACGACTTCTCATTTATCCAGCGCAGCGTAGGGAAACTTTGCGAAAGAATACGACAGTACGTTGGTAGAATTCTTAATAAGACAGTGAGTACTATCGAATTCACCTAAATAAAATCGCCGCTGAATTTCTTGGATTTTATTTGGTGAACCTTGACTATCGTTAAATACAGAAAAACGAAATTCTAGAGTCAGCTTTAAATTGAGAGCGACGTGTAATTATTAACTCGCTTCATTTTTACGATATCGGCACAACGAACGTTCGTGTAAAAACTGCTCTGAAATTCTGAGATTTAATTTCAACTTGATGAATGGTAGCTGGTTTTCATAATGGAAGTATGTAATCGATTCATCCAGTTGAATTACACGGTTCGTGTTGAACTTTGTGCAAATAGATCGGCTTTAATTATCATTGAAATCGGCAAGAAATAGAAGATATTGTTAGTGCTTAGCGAATGATTAAGGATTAAGCAACGTTCGCACAATGTATATGCATAGACGTGAACGTATTTCGTCGTGATAATATCCAGGAACTACCCTATGAAGTATGACACGTGATAATGAGGTACCTTGCATACAGCCGTGTTGCAATGCCAGGCTTTACTGTAACTTGCCATAGCCGACAACGTCAAGCACAAATTGCACGCACCGAAAGCTCGCCGAGCACTTGCGTTATGGTGTTTATTTAGTATGATTACTGGATCGTGGTATGTCAAGAATAAGATTGACAATGCATCCAAGATTCATTTGCATTTAGGTACGAACAGAAATTGTGAAGTAGGATGTAAAAAAGGATAGATCGAGCACTTTTGAGGAAGATGGAAAAGTACGCCGAGTGGGATTTATCTCCCACGGACAGATAAACATAAATTCAACAGGATTATAGTTTGCCTAGTTTTTATCCGATATCTCTATAGATCGCGGAGAATGAAAATATACGTGCATGTGAGCGTTACCCATATTCGCGTACGTATCTTTGTTTTTATATATTTTTATATACGGAATGGTCGCGTATTCGCTTCTTGTCTCTTCAGTCAATTTCTAACGCAACAATGACGTTTGTTACAGTGTACCTCGTGCATTGTACATGTTTTTTTTATCACGTCGAGATCGCACTTATATGAATTAACGAGTATCTGAATATATATTTATTTTAATTTTTATGACAACTGTTTCAGCGAAAGATATACTGAATTTTTTCATAGAAAAAGAAGATGAAAACATGGAAAAATATTTTTTGCTGAAGTATCTAAAAATTTAGTTAGATATATTTGAAAATAATTTTGTTAGACCAATGAAAATAAATTTATAGGAGGAAAATAAACAGGCACGATGAATAATGCTGTAAAAAATTTTAGCAAACCAGTTTGAGCGTTCTACATAATTATTTTGATGATCCAACTAAATTATTTTCAGATTTGTATCTAGCTAAAATTTTAAATAATTTAACAAAACTGTTCTTTTCATGTATTATTTTTAAAACTAAAAAATCAAGATATAGCGTATTATTTTATTTTATTAGAAAAAATTTTTAGATAACGATTACTTTTGAATTCAATGATAAATTTTAAATGATGGGAATTATTAAACGTTTCTACAATTTACGTAATTTTATTGATTGGAGCAATAAGTATAATATAATGATAAAGCAATTGTATATAAATTTGAATTAATCAGTTTCTAATATACGATTGAAGAATATTTACCATCGCACATTGTATCACACGTATAGTTCTTAGGCCATTTTTCCTCTACAATCTGTGTCACAGCATCCACAAAAATCAGAAACAAAGATGTACCAAAAAGTTTATAGATAAATAACATTATTAAAAGTTAAAAAAATGTTTGAATTTTATTACAATGATTTATGCATATTATTTCTAGAATTTTTCCCATTTTAACTTTCTTTCTGACAACATCGCTTAGATTTTTTTTATTACTTCTGATTTAACTCTTTGAATGACAAATAGATTATGGACATTTCTTTATATATTGATTGACACTTTCATGTTGTTTTCTCTATGTTTAAAACGGACTTGTTAATAATGTCTTTATTGTATTTAATTTATCTTTTACATTGTTTTTCTTAATTTATATATTTCAACTTTAATGTAATCTGTCTGTTTCAATTTTAGCTTTTATTTTTTATTAACTTTATGTTTATTTATTAATATTTATATTTATTTCATAAGGTGATATCCAAACCATTCTCTTTTTATTTCATTGATTCAA
This sequence comes from Acromyrmex echinatior, assembly GCF_024713525.1. Classification (NCBI taxonomy): domain Eukaryota; kingdom Metazoa; phylum Arthropoda; class Insecta; order Hymenoptera; family Formicidae; genus Acromyrmex; species Acromyrmex echinatior. The sequence continues at coordinate 5,918,483 of NC_141855.1, read as the reverse complement.
CTAATTATGCTAATTTTGTAACTTTTATCACTGCTGCTGAAAACTCTATGCAGTCAGAATGTTCAATATTCTTTAAATTTTTCAAATAAATAAAAATCATCTTATTTTAAACAATGCATATACATCAACATTATTTGTTAATGACCGTTGAGCTCTCCTAATTGAAAATAATTCCACTTTTTTAAGAGGATTCTACTTTCTATTTTACAGTTTGAGTAATATTGATGCCTCGACATTTCACTTCGAGGAATTTATTCAAGTTGGTCAAAGAATTAATTAAGGTTAATGGTTCTGGAACATCTTATATAATCTGCATCTCGATCGAACATCTCAGGGGAAAACTCGGAAGTTTCAAATTTCTTCTCCTGTTTCATAATTTAATTTATAAAATAATTTAATATAATTCATTAATGTCATAATAAAGCCAAATGTAATATCCAATAAAATTTCGACCTTAAATCAACATTTTTAGGAGTAACATCGATTTAGCGCTTATTGTTAGCTTTGTCTATGAGAGCTAGTAAGTGCCAAGAGGAAATATTTTCACGGTGCGTTCTGCGAGCTACCGAAAATAATACGCGACGTAAAGTGTGTGCTATGTCCATTTGTCTCTGACACCATAACACCATAACGTTTGTCGAGAACAGTCTTGAACACGAGAGATGACAGTGACGGCGACGCCACGAATCGGTTTCGACATCGATTCTAGGTTGTCGTTTTCCCATCACACGAAATTTCAATTCAATTCTCGAACAACGAATGAGAAAAGTCGTTTCTGAAACCGACCGCGGTTAAAGTGAGATTTTGTCACTAGCAATTCTCTTTTGATATAAAAAAAAAACACAAAAAGAGTAATATAATAAGAATACATATCAATGCATTTCTTTGTGTACCAATCGCATTTGAACAAAAAAATTGCTAAAATACAAGCATTGTGTTTTATATTCATATAATATCTTTATGTAATACATTTCTTGTATTAGAGGCATTGTAGATGATTTAAGGTTTCCAAGGAAAAAATTAATGGGGAAATATGGCATCCCTGCACAGAGATATCGCCCGGTAATTGCCACAGCTTTCGAAAATTCTCTTAAATATGACAGATGGGAGAACAGCCGAGGAACTCGACATGAATTTCGTAATGGATCCATCATAATTACAGGGGTGTATTTTCGGCTAATACCGCGTGAAAAATAACGAGAGGCTCTCGCGGAATGAAGGTGGTATTAATGATAAGTGAGGAAGTATCGAGAACGTATCGAGAATTGATAATTCAGACTGCGAGTCACTACGACAGTCACGTACACCGACTGATGGGCATATATACAGGTATATATACGGTATACATTGTGGAACCAGTTTGCAATCGGAATCAATACATTGGCGAAACGGTTCTCTAATATCCCGCTTTGATGTCTCGTCCGATTTTATCGAGCCCATCGATTGCTTCAAACACAAGATGGGAATTATACATGACAATCCCAGCGTGTTTGGAAAGCCTGATCAAAAGCGTCGCACAAGACAATCAAGAAAAAAACAGTAGACCGCTATGGAGAATTCACGAATAAGTGGAAAAGAGTTAGTAAAAATAAAAAATTGATTGATGGAAACGATTAGTATTCGGCTTTATGATGAAGCCTGATGGTGTGCTGTTCACAATTCCCGCGCAATCTTAGGAAAATCGCGCGAACCCATCCCACAGGGAGAAGTCCCATTATCTCTGACATGTCAAAAACTTGGACGAGAAGAGTCGGTGACTTTTCCCGATGCGGTATCGAGAGCCGGAGATTGGATCTGCCGGTGCGCCATGAATATTCACGAGGACGCGGATGTCATTTTATGCAGTTCATTCGGCGTTTTGGTGTAAGGTGAACCCAACAGTGGAAAGGTGCGATCACTGCTGGTTATTCGTGTATTAACCCTGAATAATTGAGAGTTTCGGTATTACCAGCGCTTGTTGATCGACCGTTCGATTCCCGATTGATAGATCGCCTCGAATTATGAATTCTTCGAACTCTCAACGGCTAATAAACTCGTCAGTCTCGATGGATTAACACTTCAATGTCAACGTGGACATTTTTGTTGAAATGGATCAGATCTCCGCAGATGCGCGCGTTCGAATAGAAAATCCATCAAAATTCGTCGATACCATCGGTCAATTCGAGTACAGCGCTCATTGTGGAATTGGTGGAGAAGAGCGCGTAATATTTCACGTAGCCTACTATCGTTGCAGGACCAAAGGAGCCGTTCGAGAGAGGCTTATTGCGCGGAGCCTCTAAAATATGCATCACCGACGGCGTTTACATGTCGAGATACGTGGTGCGCTATGTAACATGCAGCACGCCTTTACAGGCTAACGCGATGTACTGGTTGCCCGACGTATCCAAAATTCAAATCACGCGGCACTCTTCCTCGAACGACCCTTCGTAAATGTGGACGTATAAGCCTGTGAGATGTCGAAGGCGCCCATAGACATTGCGATTTTACGAGGGAACATGGCGACCGCACTGGCGTCTGGCAAGAAACTAGCAAGATATGCATATGCACCAAATGTATCAACACGTAATAAGACGATATTATCTAAGTGAAGAATAGACATAACAGCAAAGAGTGTCGATTTCGATTGATTATACGTAGCTGTTTCGACTTATTAAACTTATTCATGATCTACGATGAGATTTCTTAATTTCCTATTTAGATGATCAAGATGGATCATTAGGAGATGATTTGTCTATAATAAATACAAGAATATATCTAAATCGGCAAATTGTTGAAAAGTAGACGTCGAAATTGATGTGAAGATGTTATCCGAAGAATAACAGACTCCTATTTTTCCAGTAATCCGACAATAAAACCTCTGTTGATGGCTAAGTGTAATTGCAAAGGTATGTTCGACTAATCGATACGCGAGTGAAAGTGCACGCGCACCAGATCGACGATAATAAATATACGGGAACGAGAGCTTTCGAGACATCGAGAGCCCCGCTAAACGATTTAACGACAACAACCGGAAAAGTGTGCGTGTGATCCGTGAGAGGAAAAAGAAATGGAGTCTCGCTGTATAGATCGCCGTTACACGGGTGTCGCCCGACGAAAACGTTACGCGATGTCGTTTGGTCGTCCGTGATCGAAGTAGAGTCGATCTTGACTACTTTTCTTCCGTCGTCAAAAACGAAACAAACGTAGGACAGTCAGCAGTGGCGCCGAGAGTATAAAGTATCAACGGAAAGTATACTTACAAAAAAGTAAAGACGTATAATACGTGTAGATATGTAATATATGCAGTGTAATATACATCATAATATACATCAAAATATACATTGATTTTATATCAAATCATTAATAAGATAATTCTGTCATTAAATAATAAGGTATTACTTACTAATTGAAAATACAACTTGAAAGCTAAAGCTAAAAAAAATTTTTACAAGTAAAAAATTGCAATAAAAATATAAGCTAAAATTCCTCGATAAATTAACTTCAAAGTTTTCGACTTGGTAACATAATAAAAATTTTCCATCCGTTAGAAAGTAATTTTAATGAAAGTAATTTAGCGAAAATTAAAGTCTTAAGAAGTGAAAAAATTTATACGTGATTTATTTTAAACACGTGTCCTGTGAGCTTTTATTCCAAGCTAAATGTATACTGTGTATATATTACATATCGTGTAAACAGTAACAATTCCAACCGAAAAGAAAGGAAGAGGTGTGTCTGGCTGGTGTGCAGGCAGGCATGCTAAGAGTTACGTTACCTAGGGTGAGCTTCTCGCCGGAATCGGGCGGCAGGGTGAAGCCCAGTAGGGCCATGCTCGATATCAGCACGCAGGGCACGATCAGGTTGAAAAAGTAGTAGAGGGTTCTCCTGCGTATCTGTATCGTGAATGTGACATCAACGTACGGCTCCGGGCAGCATTGATATATTAACGTGTTCTTCTTTCCCGGCATACCTGGAAAAAGTGCCAGCACCGATGTACACGCCGACATATCTGTCCAAGGGACTACATATGACATGGATACATTTCAATATGGCGGAGTATAATCGCTTGCCTATCGATTGCACTCCTCGATTACGTTCCAATCCTCATTTTCTTTTTTTTTTCTATGCTTGCTATTATATTCCGACCCTATTTTTCGTTCTTCTGCCGAGAACATAATAAACCGCTTGCCTATAAGTATATCACTACCCCTATATCTCTTTATTATTGCTACCTTTTGTCTTCTTTACTTTTTGTTATTATATCTATATTGTCTTGAGAGGATTAAAATCCCAAGTCATAAAGTTTGGATCTATCTATCATCCATCCATCTGTTTTATCGCGAGGCTACGTGAACTGATGAAAGAGCCGTAAATGTTGTCAAATCATGGCGGCACCCAGCACCGAAAGATTCGTGCGAGCGAGTCACGTCGATCTTTCTGTAACAATTTTTCTATGGTTCTCGCGGCCTTGTTTTAAACTACCTTAGGATTACGACTCGACTCATAAGGAACAAAAAGACCTTATGGATTTGCGAATTTCCGCTTCCGTTCCAGTCCATTGCGATGAGTTAAGCTACTGGTAAAACAAAACTTGCCATCCTCGCGAATTTTAAATACGATGCACCTATCGACTTAGTACATTTTCTCGAAGAAAATGTACTAAAAGCTAAAGGAGACCTTTGACCGTTCTATATGTTTTTCGTAGATGGAGGATTTCTTAATAGCTTCCGATCGGACGGACTCTCGAATCGATCTCGAACATCGCGGTATCGGACACTCACTTGTTGCTGTACCTTGTGGCTCGTACCTCAGAACACTTTTTCTTTGTATTTCGCGTGGACCACGCTCGATGCACCTGCCTCGAGATAAGTAACGTGTTTCCGAAAACACGACTTTAGGGACGACACTCTTAATTACGTCGAGGTGTCGATTGTGTCGACTACCAACACAGAAGAGCATCGAATGTATCATTTTGTCGGAGCAGGTCGAAGGCATCGAACTGTGTTCAGGCGTTTTATTTTTTGACAACGTAATTGAGTACACTTTGCCTCTATCACTTCTTAAACAGCCAGAGTTTTATTAATTAGCTTCAAATTTTTCTTCCATTTATCTCTTTCACTTTGCATAAAAAAAGATTACTTCATTCACTTCCATTAGATTCATTAATAAAATTATTAACAGAAATATAACTGTATATATCATTCATTTATTACAACAACACAAGTAAAAGAAGTTTTCCAGAAAATAAGTTTGAATATTTTGAATCATTAAAAAATTTTGTAATTAATTTTATTACAACTCGATTAATTTTAAAATGCAATTTTAGTGTAAACAGTAAGTATTACTATTTATTACTAGATATAGATAGATAAAATGTTTTTTTTTAATTATTTCTTTTTCTCTTTGTTTCCACTTTTTTGCAAACAATAAAAAAATTTCATTTTTTAATTAATGAAAAATTTTAAATTGTTGTATCATTGTTATAGTAAACAAGCAATATGTTTCAATAAATTATTTTAACTAATAAAGCACAATGTTATTTTTTATATTTTCATTTCTTTTTCTCTCTTGCAGTTCCGTTTCAGGAGAATGCACTCCTCTTTTAAAGGATCTCTCTCTTGTGCGGAAATCTTCAGGGATTTTTTTCAAGATGCTAGACCAAGACTATTATAGATTCTATCTCTCTTTACAGTTTTGGCGTGTCGACAGTCCCGAATCCGCTTCAAGAAAACCGTCGTACATGAGAATAGCACTTTCCGATATGTGAGCTCAAAGAATGGAGTCGTAAAAGAACACAGTCAATAAGTGACGGGTAGAAAAAAGAAGGAATACAGAAAAGAAAGAGCGTTATGCTAGGTCGCTATAGAAAATCACCGCCATAAAGTCATACGCCATTGCGGCATCACCGAGACATGGAGGCTTCATAAAATCTTTCGATTTCTATTTAGTCGCGACATCGTGATTTCACGCAAAACGAGGAACTCTAGGATGACATCAACGGAGAGGAATAAGAGAAGAGAGAAGCAGAGGGGAGGAGTTGTGGTTTCTTAACGGCTTCCATCAGCATTCCTTTACACACCAATGACGCTGTTTCGTATCACCAATGAAATTTGCGTTCCAGAATCCAGCTGAGAAGCTGGAACGAATCAGGGTGACAGAGATTTTGTTTAGCAATATATCCCCTCTTCTTTTATAAAAGCCAGAATTTATCGCAGAAGGTGGCTCTAGAATAAATATCAGGATGAAGATTATAAAAAAATATATAGAATTTAAAAAATATTTTCGCTGAATAAACAAACAGTAATATGATTCAAGATAAGAAAGAGGAAATTATTCAGTTTTTTAAATAATGATATTTTTTTTGACAGAGTTGAGATGCAAATATGTTTATATTCGTGAATATTTAATAAACCGATTTGGAGACAGTCATAACTTGAATTGTGTATTCGTATTATTTCTTGCGATGCATTCAATATGTGATGCAAAGCCAGTCGGAAGCAGAGAACGAGCTCGTTAAGTTGTAAGTACAAGTCTCGGAAATGAAGAATGGCTTTTAAAAAGTATACGATTCGTGGTCTCATGCCTGCGTTTCGTATTGAACACAACCTGAATTAATAGTTATCTTGTCTGCGTATGTAGTAAAATGCGGATGAGAAATTATAGCTTTTAAAAAGTATACGATTCGTGATCTCATGCCTGCGTTTCGTATTGAACACAACCTGAATTAATAGTTATCTTGTCTGCGTATGTAATAAAATGCAGATGAGAGATTATACATTTAGCTGTTGAGATGTGGCCGCGTAATTACTGCCCGAAAATAGAATCGTTGAATTCCATAATAGCTCCTTGCAATATATTATTGCATTCTATTCGTAATTCCGTTCCCATTCCGTACTTTCACAATGTACACGCTGTACAAACAGATTCGCAAATTGCGACGGATTAACGGTAGATGTATGTATATATCATTGTGCATACGTGCCGAGAACACACCAGGATGAAGTCTGAACGCGAAACGGCCAGAGAGAAAATTTAAATTATGTCAAACTAACTTCTTTCTTTTCTTCCATATCTATATTAATCATTTTTTCTTCCCAAAATAATTTTATGGAAGTGCAAATAAAATCAATTATTATGCGTACACAGAGAAAAATGTAAAGTAATATGCGCTAGAATTCTAGTAAATTTCATTAGAATCAGCAAGTCCATATATATAGAAACAGGCGCCTACTTGTGTTAAAATTTGCGTTATTTGTTTTATGCAATTGTCGTATAATCATGTAAGGTATTTTTTTATATTTTTATAAATTTCGAGAGTTGTTCGTGCTTGAAAATAATACGATTTACTAAATTGTATTTTATTGTAAAGAAAATTATATAATAGTAAATCGAATGGATTTATAATTGTAATGTACTTTTTACCTTATCTCTCCAACATTTTTACTTTCAGGCAAGTAAAGTTTGTCAAAAGTTTAGCAAAGTATTTAATACAAAAAATAGCTAGAATATTTTTACTAGTCTTGTAAGGTAAAAATTATTCAACTGTTCTTTGTTCCATGTAGAAAGGAAAATATATACTAAAAAGTATGAGTGTGAATTTAACACCATGAGTATTAAATATCCATGGTGTTAAATTCACACTATGTTATGTTGATGTTTATATCAACACTAGTGCGGTGAGAATTATAACATCGCATAGTATAATATTTATATTAATTTTTTATATAAATTTAATAATAATTAAAGAGTAGCCTTTTGACTGATATTTCACCGTTAAAATAACACATCAATCAAACTTTGGTTAGAATTTCATCTCCAATCAGCAATTTTTATGAGAGACAAAGTGTCATAAACAATCGTTGATATCTTAAGCGTTGCTCTAATATATATCTGTTTTAAATAAATGTATTAATCAAATAAAATTCTTAAAAATTTTTATTTATCCTTTATATATATATAGATATATAAAGATACTTTATATTTGAATCAACGTTTTATACTTCCGCATTCACTGTAGAATCCATTCATTAACGCGCGATCGAGTCGATTCGAGATTTTATTCTTAGCCTTCTATAGGCACGTTCCTTTACGCACACAAATACAGACACAAATACACGTGCCAATACAGAGGCAAAGTCTGATTGGCCTGACAGGTAAACTTGCTCAATGAAACTCACCGATGAGGTACCATTCCCCGTTCATGATGAAATCGGATAAGTCACCACCCTCCTGTGAGTTGAGTACCAGATCGAGCTACCAAGGTCAAAGTTTGATTAAGACGGGCACGTATCTACATGATAGGGACATTCCGTTAGGTAACTCGAAGCCGAACGTACGCATGCAGCTATGAATTCCGCTTGCATCTACATCTACTCTACGAAATGATGCATTCGCAAACCAACGTTACATGATAAGGCGTGCAATGGGAGAATCCGCTCGGCCGTGGGACGGTGCGAAGAAGAGACGATGATTTCTCTCTCGTGAAGCAGCGCACCGTGCGCGCCTGGAAAAGCGCGTTCGTGCGGCCGACAGGCGGAAAACTGGCTCTTTATCGTTGCTGAAAATTGCTTTTCACGTGGTCAAGAACTTCTCATTTCTGACGAAGTGTTCGTAACTTCGTCGGCTCCGCCACGAATGCGTAGCAATCACATGGCCGCTTTACGCGAAACTTGTATCGTGCCGTTATAAATGTTTAATAAAGCAACATTCGTATATATATATATATGTACCACTTCTGCAAAAGTTGGAAAAACGGAAATTGATTGATTTTAACTTTCGAGGAGCTATTCAGGCTATTATATATCTCGATACAAAATTTTCCAATAAGTTTAATAAAGGTGTTAATCTAAGAGCATTGCAAAAAATAAAGTCAATAGTCTTTATTTTTGTCGTATCATATATTTTCCTTACGATAAATATTAATTTTCAGAATAATTTGATTCATGTATAATAGATATGCCGCTTATAATATTACTTGGCACAGATATTTTAATGTCTGATAAGACATGATCAAAAGATTGTACAGTCTACTACTTGTCTACGCGGATATCGCGCTGTACAATCATATTAAAGTAATTAAAACAAAATCTTGAACAAAAGATTCCTGTCGCTTCCATCTCTTCTCTTATCTACACGAGGAGGATTGGAGGACGGGAAATAAAGTGACGATGTCGGAGATACCTTGAAAGGATTTTCCAGTCTTTTTTAAGTCCCGTATCGCTCGCCGTGTCGGATATCTGTTGCTCTTTGATCTAGAGCCAAATAGGATATGGTTTGGCTGGTTCCCATGGGCCATCGAAGGCTTCAAAAGAGCCCTTTTTCGATGAATAGAATTGCCCTGGGCGATTCAATATTTAATCATTTACAGAAGCGCGTTATCGCAGAAAGATCTACGTGAATCATAAACCGAATGGGATAATTTTATGTAAACTCGTAAGTACTTCGATATTTTCATATACAAGTCTTGCAAACGCCTTTTCGTTCTTTTTCGTTTTTCGCGATACCGGCAAACGTTATTTCTTGAACGAGAGATATTATTATTCGTAAAGACGTTATTTTCCAATATTCCTGGGCACAATGAAAGTAAAACGAATTTGATAAGACTTCAATAGTCCTCGATGCACTATTTTCGAGCAGTACATCTTCTTTTTCTGAATATATGCAAAGATCCGCTCGTATACTGAGAAAATTGTAAAAAGGTTCTCTTGGGATGTAGCAATCACATTTGCAGTTCGATCGTCACCGTCGATTACGTCGCATTTATTTTCTCATTCTCGAGAAGATTTCTTATTCGGTCATCGACTTGTCCAATCAAATCAATTCGTTCATCGTCTCGCCATCGTCTTTTCTCTTTCCCGTCCAAATTGATCTCTCTCTCCTCTTGTCTCTCTCTCTCTTCTTACCTCGATTATCTCCCGTAATAATTCCCGGAATAATTCCGACGAGCAAACGCCGAATTGCCAGTTATAGTGGCAAATGCTTGTATCGTGAAATTCGTAGCGAAAATTACGACAGAAACACCGGATTCATAAAGTTAGCCCCTCATGATTCATTGCGACACGTATATTTTGCCTTCATAGCCCAGTTCAACCCTTATTCACGAAGCGGCTACATGTGGTTTACTACGCCAACGTGATGCATCGGGAATGGACGTCTCAAGATGTAAATACACTGGCTGTGGAGCGGCGCCGCAGCCCTTTTAACTAATTAAATTCAATCTTCATATATAACGCCTCTTATCCGACAGGCTTAATCAAGCCGATGACGTTAAGAAGTGGCCCCGGAGGGTCGGCTTCTTGTATGTGCATTCGAGTGCCTCGTCTAATAATCATAGCCTCTCGGGTGATTACATTTGGGAATGAGTCGCTTTTCGCTGTCGACCGCAGATCCCATCTGTAAAATCTAGAATCGTAACCGGTATAATTGTGAGCCAGTTTCGATTTTCCGCGTACGGATGTACCTTACAATGTCGTGCTTCTATCAATTTGAATAAACGTTGCACGGTGGAGTATCCCTGTATAAATACGTAATACCGAAATATGAACCCATCTAAATTATATCGGTTTCAATTCACACTGCAAATGAATGCATGCATGCAAACATTAATTAGTAATCAGTTAGAAATGACGCTTGACGTCATTTCAATTGCAACGTAAACGATAATTAAATGAACGCTCCGGTATCTTTAGAGGTGTACGGAGGTTACAGACTCGATCTCCGAGAGACCATTCTTTTTATTCGCGAAACTCTCTGAAATATCGACGCTACACGGTCGTTTTAGCGACCGTCAGCTTGGAGAGCTTTCAAGAGTTACTCGCGCATTTCTGAAGATGTGATTTTACGAAATAAGACACATCGAAAAAGTATGACGGCAGTGGACTTGATGCAGAGGAAGGATCGTCACGGTCGAAGCACCAGTCACGCTCGTGTCTCGCGACGTACAATCGCGACTATAAACGTTTAAAGCCGATTCAAACAGTGAGCACAATTAATCATGCTCTCTCTTATAGCAAAAAGAGTCACAGTAATGTCACAACAAAGTCTTAGTGACGAGCGAATGGTGGCGCTTTGTCACAGTTGTTTGTGATATCGCTACGATATCATGCAACTGTGATAAAAGTTACCTCTTACTGGACACTTTTGTGACATCAAGATAATAATATGATGTCGCTGCGACCTTTCAATAATCTCACAGTAACATCATAATTTATACATGATTATTGTGAATTCATTAGAATGTGAATGTAACTTTATTTGCTATGGAGGCTTTATTAACGAGTTTACATTCACGAGTTTACACGAACTCACATTCAGGCGTTTACACATGTATACACGTACAAACATACACGCGCATGTTTCCTCTGTGATCAGGAATCGAAACTGCGAGCAGTAATTGTTTGGCGAGTTCCATTCTCGAATGCTTCGGACATGAAGAGTGCATTTTACTCGCGCGAATGATCGCGGAATATGTATTTGAAAATGATTTTCGCAATCGGACGGCATCGTAATCCGAACTCGCCAAAATTACTCGGGTTTCAATCCCTGTTTTGTAGTTTACCGATGCGCGAACACGTACACACGAACACGTGACATGGGAGAACGGGAGTGGGAATCTGTGTGTTAGCGGTGGAACATCACCTACGCGCCGTCAAGAAAGCATGCAAGCTACGCCGCGCCACGACACGAAACGGCCATTAATTTCTGTACATATATATACACACACATGACATGCGACACACACACTGTACAGACATATCAATCAATAACAGTTGATGTTGATTCGTTGAGTGACGGAGGGCGAAATGGATCGAACAAAGTACGGGTGTACGACATATAGACGACAAAAGTCTTCAAAGTTTGGCATAAATACAGATATATAATTTATATGTCATATGGGGGGTGGGGAGAGCAATCGATATGAGTCGAGGGCAGGGGGGGAGGCAAGGAGAGACAACGTTTATATGTGGTAGAGTAGTAGAAATGCGCTCGGACTGCATTTCAATGGGGGCAGTGCAACCTGCAGCGACGGTGACGGCGATGCAGCGGCGCGTAATCGGGAAGTCGAAAACGGACTATGCGTTTCGGCACCTATCCCATCGGAAACCACGATGGATTACAGCGATCGTAAATTTCGCGAAACGCGTGCGTGCGTGCGTGCGAAAACGTGTATTGGGTGTCCTCGCCATTGTCGAGAATTTCAGCCCGATTGGATTGAGTGTCTAATAGCCGCATTTTAATTGATCCCCGTCCGGCCTTTAACGAGCCCTACAAATACGTTTTCGGAGTTCATTGGAAGTTTCTGAAAAATCACAGTTGCGCCATTGATGAGAGAAGTTCCTCGGCGGTTCCTCGTGACGAAAAAAAAAAAAAGAAAAGAAAAAGGACCCTCGTTGCATGCAATTGAATTGTTCCGGTCGATAAAGCTCGACTTCCTCGACAAAGCCACAATTTAACGAGCGAGACTTCCGAATGTTTTTCAACATTTTGAATTCACCGAGAAGGACCGAAGTGAACTCGCACGAGAAACATGCAAACGAGCTCGGTATTGATCATCGAATTTCGGACCGATCGTCCCGCTCGTAAACTAAATTCGCGATATCGTATTCCACGGGCGCGCGCATATATGCACGCGCACGTGCGTACGCAGTTTGTGCTTTCCGCAGTTCGGGAGAGTCGTTCCTGCGTGATATTGAACGAGGTAAGGGCCAACCAATATACGGCCTATCGCATCGTTTGATTCCTCCTGTAGAGCGTGATCGATACGCGGCGCCGCTAAAATATGCAACAAAAGCTTCTTTTCTCATTTCACGCTAACATTTTAGATCCCGTAAAATAGGGAGGACGAAGATGAAACGTTATTTCCCCGACGTAAAATTCGTAAATCGCGACCTCTACCAATACTTTACGCTTTATCTCGATTTTTTTTTTAAGTACGACGCGAGAGATGATATCCATGAGATATTTCGCTCGTATAAAATAGCGCGCGACGTATCATGAAGTTACAAAGGTCACGCGTGTTCATCGGTCGGTTGGGCGGACCTTTTTTTTTCACGCGCGAAATCGCAAAAATCGAGTTAAAATTAAAGAAGACGAGAGAAAAAGAAAGAAAAAAAAAAAGAAATTCTATCGCTACCACCGCGCCGTATGCTGCACTGCGAAAGAAGGGCGGCGGTAATGGGCACCGCCCGACATTGCGATGTACCTTTATGGACGTGGGGAGTTGGGGGTTTTACGATTCTTTACGATCTACAATTCTCGTCCGACACGCAAATGTGGAGGGAAGAAATCGCCCGCCCTCGACGCGTGTCTTGTTGCCTTGGTTCTTTCAACGAGTCCTCGCCGATCGCGAGGGCGCGCCTTATCATCAGTCCTGCGCTCTCGCGTGGCAATCGATTTGTGGATAACGAGCGCGTGACCCTGTGATTTCGCGATTCTACGACTAATCGATTGTCGGAACGAGACGCCGATGCCACTCGAGCCGAGACAGCGCAGAGCGTGCCGCGTGCGGGCGATTTCCTCGAGAAACTGGGATGTCCAACTTCTCGTCGAGTAACACTTAAGGGCTAATAAAGAGGAACGCAGCTTAACGTATTCATCGAGAGAGGTCGGTACATCTCTATTTTTCTTTTCTTTTCTTTTTTTTTTTCGGCACGTGGTCTTACATGAGTGCCCCAGCTCGCACGCACCGCACGTTTTCACGTAGAGGACGTTTCATTACAGCTTGGTCTGTAATTCGTGATCGAGTGCGCCGAGGGGCACGCAAGTAAGAGCGCATCCGAACAAACACGTTCGCTTCGCGCCTATGAGTCGCATATGATTATTCTCGTCTCGCCTTTAAATCAAGATTTGTTATCTCTTGGTGATAAGTACTGTCATTGATTTTACGAAATTTCGTCGTTATCGTTGTTTCGTTGTGTTAACTAACGTTGTGTGTATCTTTCGTTGTCACTGCAAGTGGAAGTTGAGACACATAAAATGAATTGTAATTTTATCTTTTTATCTCGAGATCGTCGTTATAATTATCTTCAAATCAAAATAAATTTCCTTATACAGCGTTCATTTACGTTATACATGCTTAATATATATAAATACCAATACTTATTTAACACATGTATTATACCTCTCACAATAAAATATAATCTCGCATGTAAAGTAGTTGTTTAACGCAAATTACAAATATAAACTATTGATTCTTGGCGTCACTCTCTATGATAGACAAATCGAAAATGCTCGTGGTGCGGATCAATATCAGCTGCTCAAAATAAATGTCCGCAACTCGCGTCCCGTTGATTTACTAACCCCAGGATTTCAATTCGAGGCGATCGAGAGAAACGTATTTCGCTGCAGTCAAATGGGCCGATTGTGACCGTCCGTCTTGTGTCGACGAGAAATAAATTCCGATAGCGGAGAATCGGAGAAGCGACAGTCATGGGGATGGCCGGTCCCGAGGACGCGATACTGACGCACTTTGTAGGGATACGCGACAGGGATGAAAGAGTACTCGCGGGAAACGCGAGACACAGTGCGAGGGAAGAAGGAATCGAGCAGCTGCTTCAGGGAGAAATGTCGTTGCACACCGCGACGCGGCAGGAACATACGTGCAACAGGTGAAAGGCAGGTATCGAGTACCTCGTTTATTTCCCAACGTCTAGTCTCGTCCAGGCGGAGAACAATTTTATTGTCGTCCTATCCCGCAAAAACTGCGCGTCGCACGTCACAAATCGATTAGAAATGTTAAAAATGACTAACCCGTCGCGCCAGGTGATATACGCGAAATGGAATTTTTCGACTTTATGCCCTCGTATCGCAATTTTTCGCTCCGCTTTGCTTTGTTGGTGCGATTACTTTTTAGTCGGGCGTTTCTCGGCTGTACGTTCAATTATGCCTGCGCGCGAACGAGAAGATTATCATTATCATCATCACACGGAGAACGCGCTGGTCTCCTGGCAAACTTTCGCCATTCCTATCGGAATATTATCCAATTAGGAATAACTTCTCTATGGTGCATATAGAGAAGATGACACTTGGAAGCTCTCGCTTTAAGCGAGACTTTGCGACGATTTTCCTGCGGCGAATAGCTTTGAGAGGCACTTGCCTATTTGCATTCTCCCCATTTTGATCTTTGAATAGGTTCGAATCTGAAATTTTCTTTGCCCTTTGAATTTTCGGAATAAACGAGCTGGGGGTGAACGACGAGAGGCTAAATTGCCGTGGAAAGATCATTTGTTGAAGTGTATTTCACGTGGGTGATACGAGACGGAGCGGCGACGAATGAAAATCTGCGAGATTGTTCGCAGTCTATCATTCGCGAATGCAAGTGACATGAGAAACGTGCGCCTTGTGTCGCTTGGCAACAAGAAACCATCATGTGGTACAACCACCGTGCCTACGTGTACGTGTAGCACAAACCGCAAGCCGCCGATCAACATACGCGCGAATATTTATTGACGTGTTATGCGCTTAGTGAAGATTAGACACGCGCGAGTTCGTAATTTGCGAGACGCATGTAACCCTGGTTGGCTCTAGTAATTGAATGACGGATACTATTCTCCCTTTCTTTTCCCCATAAAACGTAAGACCCGTTAGCGGAAATTACGGTTTTAACGTTGCACGCACAATCGCCTTACGGATTCAATTTATCGGTCTTCGCATAATTAATGAAGGTTTGCCAATCTGCATGTTATTTACGCGCGAGTCAAATTAATGCAGAATTATTGCGGCAACTACGACATCGCTCTTCCGATATGTTCATAATGTGTGCTATGAAAACGATACGCTATGAATATTTGTGTATTCAGTTCAGGGCTCTTTCATGCCAGCTTATCCCGGTCGACGTAATGAACACATAATTAGCATATGTTCTGCATAATAAATAATATCGACAAGTAAGATTAGAGATTTTTAGGCGATTTACTTGATATTTCCACTTGCAGGACATCAAGAACATGTTTAGTAAGGGAAACGCTTCTCATTGGAATAATTAATTTGTTGTGTCGAAGAGATCGATCTTTTTGAATGATCATCTCGTTATAACGATAACGACAAGAATCTCTCGGTAAGATGAGGGCACGCTGATATGCGCGAAGCGAACGCGAACTTAGCCTAAGCTTTGTTCAGCGAGTACTCATCCTTTGGATTCTCCGTTATAGTTTTTTTTCCCCATTACAACAATTTGAAATTTTTCCGATCAATGATCGATTCGATCCGTGTCCCTCTAAGTTATCATATTATGTGATAATGTTATAGTAGATATTACGCGATATTGCTTTTATGTAAAACAAAATAAAAACAGATATCTAAGTTTTTTAAAATTAAAATACTTTTCTCATGCGCGACATTTTTCTTTCAATAAAAGTCACTATTTCGATTATTAATAATATAATTAATCCTTTCTCGCGCAGCAAGTTCGCTATTAAGTGTCCTGTAAACTAAACTCGAAGCAGATTCGTAATTTTTTTGTTGCTAAAATCGCAGTGTGAAAAGTATTACCAGCAGATTGTTATTCGTGTTGACTATCTATCAAGTGATTGAAGTTTGGCCGATTACCGGCTGATCGGATATATTATTCGCAGATGTGAACTTGAATCCAATATTCAATTAATTCTACTGTGTTCGTCCCTTTCTCTCTCCCTCCGTAATTCTCTCTAGATGTATGTGTATGCGTTTAGTATACGATCGCGTGTACGCGGCATATCTTGATCCGCGCATTCAGCGGTTCATTGATTTGTATTGTCCATTTGCCGTGGAACAGACTAAGGATAAACTCAGTTTACGATGACCTACAGATAATAGTTTGCGATTAACGCCGATGATGGTCTAACGTTGGCTCGCGATCCCTATTCTATCTTCCATATCTGTCGCGGAAATTTACGACTAGCTTATCAACAATACTTTATAACGTTGTAAACTGCGAGGAACGCGTCGTCGTAAGATAGCAGAGCTCACTCACGAGTTGTATTTTTTTGCTAATAATTTCTCGGAGAATGCGACGTCAAATTGGATACTTTAACACAGGACTGGAGGCATATATTTCAAATATACTTTTATGAAAAATAATATTATGTAAGACAATTGTATTTTGTATTTTAGCGGAAAAAACATGAAAATATTTTGTATTTTGTATTTTGCGTTTCAAAGATTGATAATCAATTTTATTATTATTTGACTTCCAAAATATAAAAAACTTTCAATCTTTCGATTTTAAATATAAAATACATAATACTTTCATGTGCTCCGTTGAAATATAAAGTACAAAATACATTTGCAAATACTGTGTTTTAAATAAAAGTATTTCAAATACATGCCCAGCTTTATACTTTATTATAGATGTTTGATAAAGCTTTTAGAAATTTTATCGATTAAATGCTGGTAACACTTGTCGCGTAATTTGTAATTATGAAATCCGGGTGATTATTTATGGAACTACATTGATGATGTACTGTTGCATCCCGCTGTATTGGCCAAATGTTGTCAGGCAGTCGAAAATTATTGGCAACACATGTACGTTATTGTGAATTGTCAATTAGGAAAAAGGTCAACGGATCGAAGCGTTTCAGGGGTGGTTGGCACGAGGATCGATCGAGAATTAGCTTTCGTGGGTGTCGAATCGAAGTACGCGTGCGACCAGGACGGAGAATCTCAAGAATGGGGACTCGCCTGTCGCTGGCACGGAGACGTCACTCAGCTATCGACTCCACGGAAGATAGGAAGTTCAGTCTGGATTCACTAGTGGATTGGCAGATTGTAAATGATTTGATCTTTGGGCGGTAGCTAAAACGCGTATGTTCGCACCAGTGAATCGATAAAAAGAAATTGCTCGAGCAAGATGAGAAATAAAAAGTCCGGGAGATGAAGAAAAGCTGGATTGAAGAGAGAGAAAGAGAAAATGAGAGAGGAAGAGAGGAGAGGAGATAGAGAGAAAGAGGAGGAAGGAGAGAGAGAGGGAGAAAGAGAGAGAGAGAGAGAGAGAGAGAGAGAGAGAGAGAGAGGGGCAGGAAAGGGCTGGAGGAGTCCTCGCAAATTGTTCATAAACGAAATGGCCGGAAGCGTCGGCGATGACGAAGCGACCGGAAAATTGCATGGAACGGGAGCGTCGTCGTCAGTTATCCCGTCGAATAAACGCGAGCGAGGTGTCTGTCTTTTTCTCTCTCTCTTTCTCTCTCTCTCTCTCTCTGTTTCTCCCTTTCGCCTCGGATAAATCGACTCGAGAGGAAAGTGATCCTTGGCTGCTGCTGCTGCTACTAGCGCGATTACGTAAAGTGGTGCGTAGTCACGGATTACGCGCGAGCACTTTCGTAATCCGCCATCGACACGAGTAAGAGGGGCATTAATTTCTTCTCCTTTGATTCGTTTTTCCCGATCGACGTAATTCTTTCATCGGGCAGCCTTCGCGTTATAGATTTTGATAATTGGCGTCATTTTACATTGCTAATTTGTAATATCACGGAATTAAACGAACTGTGATTAAAATGCTTTTAGATATGTACTCGTACTTCCTGGCTGTAAAAATTATATTAGGCAATCTGTCGCGTCACCGATTATTTGATTAAGCGTTGAATCAATGAACGTTTTCTTACAATGTGGAAGGTGTGGCTTCGTTCAATAATAGCAGATTTCACCCATTATTCGATTGCATATTTTATTGATAATTTGAAAGATTGATATTACCTGTCGAGTTAGTGACACAGGTCGATATATGATCGGACATTGATCTCTGTCCTCGCAGTAAAAAAGATATAAGAAGCAATACTTCTACGTGAAAAATCAGCTTGTAAGAATTTAATATAGCTTGTAAGAAAATGGATATCTCGATATAAGTAACAAACGGTAAGTAAAATGTCTTCTCTTTAATAGTTCAACGCTTAAATAAAATCTAAATAAAACGCTCGAAAGAGTTCTATTATCTCTCGATATATTCGCAACATTCCTCAATAACGCTTGTCAACAAACTACTGAATACTTGAATACTATCCAGCTTCGAATCGAACTAATTTCGAAGCAGCGGAATACACAACGCGAAGTGCACAACAGGCTCACCTTCCTCTAGCTACGAGTTATCGTCGTGACAAGATATGCACGTCATGCGCAGCAAAGAGATCACCGTTACATGCACGAGAAACTGTCGAAGCGGTAAAAGGTGGGAAATAGAAAGATCGTTAGAGATATTGAATAGATATGAAGCGTTTACATACAAGCATGCGTCCTTAATCGTCGTAAAAATAAAAATAAAATAAAAGAAAATAAAAGGACGGAAAGGAAACTCAACTTGGAAGTCAGGAAGTCGAGAAGGAATTAGAAAGAATCGAGAGAGGACGATTATTCGAAAAAGGAAGCTGGCGAAGGATAATCGGTGCGGAGTCGATAGTAGAATGGCGTGGAATGTGCTCCATGCAAAATTGTTTCCCAGCTCAGACATAATCACGTGGTACCCTGCTTTGACTGGTCGATGTATATGTGTGTGAAGCATGTATAAGTATAGTTTGAGTAGGTTGTGTATTTCGCGATTATCCTAACACCTCTCTACAGTCTGTATTCTTTTTCTTCTCGCGCGGGGAAACACGGGAGGGTAATATGTGTAAATGCATATATCAATCCCGAAATCATCACGTTGTCTTTTCCGTTGTTTTCTCTATTTCTTCATTTTTTCTTGTCGTTTCACTCTTTTCTCCTTCATTATTTCACTTCCGTACTCTTCGTCGTATATATTATGTATGTATATATGTATAATAGCGAAAGCTCTCATTTGATACTCGAAGAAAAAGCCCGTGAAAGCAAAGTAACACCGGCAAGCGACATCAGCCCATCATAGCGCCTTCCTCTACGTAGGAAGGTTAAATATATAAGTCGACACCATTATATAAAATTCAACATAGCTATAGCCAATTAGTGTGCTCAGATTGCGCTCGTGACGTGGTTGCAAAATCTTGGTTACTTTGATTGTGTTCATCAAACAAGTCCCAGCACTCCGAAGGAAGATTCACGATTGATTCAATTCAGTGCGCAATTAGAATGAAACATTTGAAAAAAAAAAAGAGGAAAATGAATCAAATTAATGTGTCGATGAAAAGTCGATTTAACATCGTGTGGCCTTGTTGCGAAATGCAGACAGGCATCGTGTGAAAAATCAAAATTTTATTGTCACAAATAAAACGCGCACCAACGAATATCCGTCGGAAACAGTAAATGTTTATGCTCGCCTCGTAAAATGTTGCGTCTCTGCGGCATAGAGACCACGCCCGTCCATTAACTGCGCGTTGAGTTGTTACTGGGAGTTGAATAAATAAATTTGTTTATCGGAGCAAAACTAAATTTTTATGCGCGGGCGTCGAGTTGACAACGTGATTCTTCGTTTATATTTGATCCGTTTTTACGAGTACAATCAGACAATCCCCGTCTCCGTCGAGATAGGAAGATATATATATATATATATATATATATATATATATATATATATATCGCATCTTTATTTCAAAAGTGACACACAAAAAACGTGATTTTCGAGTTATTACCATGTATGAGTTAAATAAATATTTCTCTATCAATCATAAAAAATGAATTAACTTAATCTCACTTCAAAGATTGTCATAAAAAGGATGGTTTAAAAAAAAGTCGTTAAATTCAAGTAGAGTAACTTTTTTAAGGATTGCGAAACGACAAAAATAATATTTGACTATATTAAGAATAAATTCTTTTTGCCGATATTATATGACTGGTCAATAATTTTTTGTCAAGTTGAAGAACAATTCTTCTTTTTTGGAAAATTCCATTTTTTGAGTTGATCATTTTTGAAATAAAGTAATATTATTTAAATCCGATTGAATAAAACAGTGATTCGCGCGAGCAGCGACTAGGCAACTTGTGTATGCAAGTATAAATGATGACAAATGATTACAGCGATGCTACTACGGAACATGAAGTTGTGAAGCTAAAATAAGCGTGAAGTTGAAATGAACTGAACTTAATGATGAATGTAATTTAAAAGAAGCCCCCGTTCGACTTCATCTGCGAACGAGTTTAATAAAATACTTTGAGCGCAAAGTGGCGGCGTTGTCTGTAAAAAAAGTACGCTTTTGTTCGAAACAGTTTGAAAAATTTAAAGAACTGCATAATATTAATACTTCGGCCGAGTGATCGATTTCGGCGGCGAACAGATATGCACCGTCATCTCGCCCGACGTCCTCGTTATTAAAGGCAAGGCATCGATCGGAAAATCGTTCTCGTCCCATGCACGTTTTATGAGAGCCGCTAATAATACTCCGGTCCATCCGGTACGATCAACGGTGATTCGAAAGACATTGATCCCTCATTAAGATTCCATTATTATCGAGTTTGCCTTTCGGTCGGTGACAAAGTTCGATGAACTAATACGCAAGCATTTTACCGTCAATTTATTATATGCGATATTATGATGTCGAAACACCGGAGGGAAAGAGGTACAAAAGTAGAGATTATTTATTATTTAAGCGTGAAATTTATTGGAGAACTGATTTTACCTACGGACATGTAAATTGTATTAAGTTCGATCGTTTCTTAAAGAGTACGCGACATGATCATTGCACGTAAAAATGCTTAAAACCTCCACGAATCTAAAGATATTATTTATTGTAAAACTTACGGAAATTGCAGTTAAAAAAAATAAAAAATAAAAATCGATTTGTGAATACAACTTTTAAAATGTATTTATTATTTTATTCTATCAAGTTAGTTGAATTACAAATTATAAAGACAAATAATTGACATGTGAATACCTATCTGAATTGCAAATGATTGACTTGTGAATATCTAAATTGTTGAAATATGTCTGAAATATATCTGAAACATATAATATACTACGGTAAATTTCTATCTGTGCCGTAATTAAGAGATAGATGGATGTTACGCGAAATGACACGAGGAACTTCACCCGCATTTAGACAAATAATGACCAAATGTATTGCTCTCTGGAAATCGATGAAACCACGACTGCTTTGCGGAAGTACAGGGATTATTTATTGCCCGTGAGATAGCCCCGTCTGAAAAGCAATGGCAGTTTTTTAGTCTTATCGACGTCGGCCGTATTAAAGCTAGGAGAACAAAGAAGAATGACGGAGTGTTTATAAATTTATCGGCAGTGACAGCGAGGAAATAGTTCGACGCGCAATTTATAAGAATGCTAAAGCATGCACCTTATTTATCATCAAAGCGTGCGACAAAGCCGCCACGTGCGCTTAATGATTTTGATATTATTAAAATCAATAACGTCGATGAATCGAGAAATTATCACAAAATACAACATAAGTATAAAAGAGAGTAAAAATTATGTATCATTTTTCATTACTTTACATTTCAATATTTTGCGGTAATAATTTATTTGGTTGTTTAAATAATAATATTCAAATAAATAAAAAAATATATGTGCGTATATGTATGTATGTATGATGATTGATTTAGTTTCGATTTGGTTGATTTTGCTTCGACAAAAATATCTTTTTTAAATTACAGTAGTAATACTAACAATGAATTTTACTGATGATTCGTTAAAAATTTTACACACGGTTTGGAGATGCGTGTGATACTTGTTCTCATTTTGGCGCATTTTGTTGCCGTGATAAGTGCGTTATCCATCCGTTAGTGAACATTCGTTGAGCTTTACGATACGGTGCATTAGCGACAAACGGAAAATCACGATTTGTCATTTTTCAGTTTGCTTTATGATCCAGCACTACCAATCGTCATATAATTCACCAATGTCACGTGTCGATAAATCGTCATAAATTGATGTGATTCTTTCTTGCTTGTAAATCGTAAAATATATCGCAATGAAGGTGTCGGACAGTCCATGTTAAATGTGTAGTAGATGTCTTTTCATATGTCAGGAGATATAAAATTTCTTATATGAAACATCCTGTCGTGAAAGGATAATAATACATATAATTTTTCTGCTATCGTATCACTAAGTGACTGTTAAAATGAGAATGTCGAAAGTTAATAAATTATGCATCGCGTTTAAATATATCTGATAAGATTTTTCTAAACCAAGGAATTGTGATTTCATGCATCGAACAAGGCATTAAATAAAATAAAATAATTTCAAAAATTAGATATTAAATTGAAATTATTAAATTAAATGCATTAGATTGCAAACTAACGAAGTTTTTATTAAATCAGGCAGATTTACGTACAATGAAATTCAATAAAATTCCATTGATTTTCATTAATTCTATACGTCAAGGAGTGATTTCGAGCGACAGAATGAACTAACGTGCCTCTACTCTCTGATCGTGAGTAGTTCTTTGTGCGAGGGTCTCAAGGGGTTGAAAACTGTCACAGACGTGGCGAAATGTCGAGGCCGGATCGTAAGTAAAATGAATTTAACATTTGGCGTTTATATGCGGCCTGCAAACTACGCGCCGTGGGAACGAGCTCGACAAACTCGATGTCGCGAGTTAGGCGCGACGCCTGGCCGTATGTGCCTAATATCTGCTGTATAAACGCGGCTTCTACTACACACATTGCGACGACACGAGGATGCTAGTGCCAAAATTTATCGCTTACGTAATGGAGAGAAGCGGAATTACCGAGAGATTGCGCCGGCCTGCGTCCCGTCAAACTTTATCGGCGTTTTATATCAATGTGAATTTGATAGTTGAACGTGCAAAAATTACGACAGCTTGTACGAACCTAAAACTTGGAATTATTCACACGTTGGCAGACCGCCAGGTTCAAATTTGAGATTAAGTAGATATTAGAGAACTTATGCAGCCCCGGAATGAAATGAGGATTTTGCATAGAAGTTTGATAATTGATAATTTGATAATTGATGAGAGAACTTACGGGCGATTAAGTCACGACAAAGAAGCAAAGATGAATATCTTTCTCTCTCCGACGAGATCCTATATGTAATTTTCTTCGGCGCGGAAATGTTCGAGTGTAAATGTCGCGATTATTATCGTGAAGAACGTTATAGGAAAGACCATCGAAGATAATTATCTTGTAATATGAGATTGGGAAAAGTACATTGTGTATTGTACATGTAGCGAATTACTCGTTTTAGAAGCAGGCAACGGTAATTTATCTAGCGCCGCGGATATAATTATCGTTGACAACGCACGTTGAAATATCTGCGACACAATTTACGAGGATGTTGAGATCGTTCCATTAACTACGGTCATCACAGGTTATCCGCAATTCAGATATAATCGAATATAGCTAGTTTAACAAAATTTCATCCCCGGCACTCGAAAGCCGCGTTACAAAATTACATTTAAAAGTAAGCTCGCGTTTATATATAAAATAAAGCAACGTGCTAGGCAAACTAATCTCTTAGTTATCTCTTGTATCATACATAATCAAATGAATTAATTTTACTTTCTCAACCTTTTTATCAAAATGTGATATTAAAACATTACGTTTCATTTCGATCATTTCTTTAGGAAATGTTAAATGTAATTGACAGTGGGAAGTAATAAATGTGGTTCATGGACTGTTAAGAAATTTATGCGACAAAGTAATTACGATCGAGCAGAGGTAACCACGTGCTTTCTGACATTATAGAATTGATGCCGTCGGTTCGACGCATGGAAATAGCGTCTCCATAATAGTGCGAGGAAATCGCTCCATTAACGGTGATCACCTCAAGTAACCCGCAATTTGGAAATAATTGAACAGGGCACGATCGAATCCAACGATTTAAGCCGTGCGCCATCAGCATATTTCCGCACGTTAATCGACATCTCGCATGCTGCATAATTTACCGTGTGCATAAAATAGTGTATAAGTGCTCTCGATCTATTTTGCGCAACAAAATATGTAAAATTCATTATACTTTTGTCGAAGGATATTAAATAATAATCGGTGATGTCGACTGATATTTGTAAAATGACGTTTTTCTTCTACCTCGACGACGGATATTACGAAAAATGTTTCGAAAGAAGATCCAACTAAAATTTTCAATGCAAATGAAAAGTAGCGAAAAACGTTGGAAACATGACAGGATACAATTCTTGCGACGAATGTTCTCTTCTGGAGTGCTGGGTATCCCTGACACTTCCCTATTTTACTTCATCTCTTTCCTCACGCGGCACTCGATCTAATTCACACATTACAGAAAACGGTGCGTGTGATACGTGTGTCGTACGTGTGTAACATGTAATGCTATATATCATATATATATATATATATATATATGCCTATATTATGTATATAGATCCGAGCTGAAGCTACGAAGCGTGAGAACGGCTATCTATGGAGCATCGCTATTGTGTATTGCACTCGTGAGTCTTGTGTCGGACAGAAGAAGCCGCGAGATGCCCGTCATGGGCGCGGGATGGGGTTTTTCTGGTCACGGCTGGGACGAGGTAGGAGGCAGGTCGAGTCTCTCATGGCAGCAAGGGATCTCTGATGGCGAACGGACAATGAAAGTGGCTCCATTTGCGACGTCGATAGAGCGCCGAGGATCTCACGAGAATCCCTCCCGTGGGGTGGTTTCACGCGCTGTGGAACGGTGAGATGCCAATGGGATAATTCTCGGCAGTTTTCTGCATGGAAATTTAGTCGTGAGCTCGTTAAACGTACGAGACATGCACCCGTAATTGGTAATTGCACGGTAATTAAGTGGCGAGAGCCGCGTTGAAGGCACGTTTTTATCGTTGCAATTTCGACAATGGACTAATTATTTATTAATTCCCAAATATGCGTATTAGAAAAATGTAAAAATATTCATATAAATATATTTTTAAATATTCATTTGGCTTTAATTATAACCGTTTGTATTTTATATATATATATATATATATATATATCGAGCGATAGATAAGTTAATAAGATATTAAATAAAGAAAAAAATTTATAAATTTTTATTAATTTTGGAATGGCTTTATACTTTGCATTAGCCAACATATATTATCACGACTGATTGTAAAAATATCGATTTTATATGCAGTAAAGAAACATTAAATGCAAATTGACTTCAAATTCTTAATATTCGGAAAATCTGCACCGACAGGATAATCAGAAATTTCTGAATAATCAGATATTTCCTATATCATATTGCTATCATCATGTATGATAAATAAAAATTTTGTGGCAGACCTTCCGAAGATTGTAATCGTGAAAATGTGAGATCTTTTCTTTCGTCGCATCACACGGCGGTCACATCGATTGCACTTAGGAGAGCCACATTTCATGGTTCTTCGCTCTCTTTCACCCTTCGCTTCCGGTTTACCCGAGTAAAAGCGCGTGTAGCTCATTCGGAAGAATTTAAGGGATCGATAATAATCTTGGTGCTCTCGGTGTGTACTGAGCGTGTGTCGGTGTGTAAGTGGAGACAGTAGTGTACCTGGTTGCCGTCGTAGGTCCAGGATCCGAACTTCATGTCACAGTGTTGGTCGTCAAAGGGGAACCAAGTGATGTCTATCTTGCATGTGCTCTTGAAGATGCCCGGAGGGACGTACAGGCAACTGCCGTTATGCGTGACCACCACGTTTGTTTGGTACGTCCCGTCGAAACCCTCATCCGCACTAACGTTTCATATCATTCCATTAATTACCCTCGTCAGTCGTCAATCGTGATCGTTTCGCGGCCGGTTTAATAGCGCGTCTCTTTAATCACCGCATGATAGAGCGGGGCCGTCAGTTCTTATTGCCGCCGGCAAGATCTCGCACGAAGAATATTGACAAACGGAGAATATCACGCGAATGTCGCGCTTGTCCGAAAGTAAGGAGATGGATGGGATACTTGAAGCATGAGAGAATTTCTCCGGTCTAATTACATTTTCTTGTGACACTGTAATATCCATTAGAAACACTGTCTTACACGAAAAAATTAACAGATTCAAGATTAAGAAAGATTAGAATTACGCAATTAGAAATGCTGAGATTACCGATCATTATTGTCTCACTTTACGAAAGCGTTTCTTTATGCATGTTATGGCTTTTACTTTCGCCACTTTTATCTAAATTATAATATTCGACTGTATCTTTCATAGAACGTTCTAAATGGATAATAAGATAAGAATCACGAAGGTGAAGGAGAACGATAAAAGGACACTCGCGAATGTTATTCATGAAAATGCAAACCATTTAGGACCGCTTTTACGATGGGCTCTTTAAGCGCGACCCGGAATTGCGATGAAAAAGAGAAAGGATGAAAGGGAAGAGAAAGAGAACGAGAAAGGACACTGCGAGCCAGGTCGTGTTAATCCCTTAAGAATAATTCGAATCGGCTACTTAAACAACGTTAAGGGATAAAAGTGAATGTCTGTGCTGGCCCGGGAGTCTGCGCGCGCGAATTTTTATGACATATTTATTTAGCGCAGCGGCTTATTAAGTTTTCGGATGTCGTATGATAGAATGGGAAGCGCGAGGACTAGGCGAAAAGGATATTTTTATTCCTCTGGGAGACGTGCTAATAAATAGCTGCGGTATCCTTTACGTTGTCACGCAAACTATACAGCATAGGTAAATCGAATATTAGATGACCTGCGAGACAACCTGTAGCAATTGATACTCGCGAAGGTACTCGTGAAAGCAATGTGTTGGCATCGTTAATGTTCTCTCAGAGTCGTTACGAGAAAGCGGTATCAGTATTGTCGAAGGTTTTGAGGATGTCATTCTCGCCAATCGAAAATCGATGCCGTAGTATCATTAAAGCCCTTGCGCTTCTAGCTACTTTTACACGTTATCGCGAAATGGAAAACGAAGGGGATAAGACAGAACGATGGGAGAGTGGCGGGAAAAGGGAGCGCTTCGGTGATTCTCCCTTTGGAGAATAAAGTTAATTAATTTCATCGGAGAATTGAATTTTCAACACCACTGTATTAATCGCTATCTTGTGTCGTGATCTTCGTACGTGATCTTGCGGCGTTCCGTCCGTTTTATTCGCGACGAGATATTAAATGCGGTCCTGTCGGTTTTGTATGTTTTGCCATTTGTCCTAGATCACGGAACTGAGTGACGTTTCTCTTTTGACGTCGATTAACGCGTGTTTTAATCGAATTCGTCCGCGCGCGACCCAATATCAGGGAAAATAGGCTTATGAGATCGATTGGTCTAAAAAAACCGGTCGAACGCTCTCTCTAATGTACGTTCATTCCGGCGCGTTATGGATAGCGGCATTGTCGTCGTTGTTGTGTGGCTAATGAAGACTAACGAGAAACGGGATTTCGCCCAAAAAGTGTGTCCGACTAATTAATCTCGTTCGTGCACGACGGAACGAAACCGTGTTGCAGCGAGTACCGGGCATTGGATTTTGTCGATCGTTGTTCCTCTTTTACGGGGAACTTCGTTATCCCGTTGCCGCATTTGTTTCTGGATGTATATGAGGAACGCGCGATATGCTGTAATACAACTACTACAGACGGCGTTTCGTGGCCATTATTGCGATGATATGTTGTTATGCGAATGTTAATTAGTTACGAAGAAAATATTACGACTACAGCAATTTATAACAGAATCGTGAGAAACTGCACACGTGGCACCCAACATTATCGGCGACCTGGTCAATAGAATTCGCGATAACGACACGGAATTTAATGATCGAATTGTAAGGGGCTAATTAACGACATCGAGGGACGCATTAATATATAGGTTAATGGCGATCTTCTGACTGGATTATCGCGGAAATGACAGATCGTTTCCGGCACATTATTGACAGGAGTGTCAATTATATCGAGCTACGACAACACGATCTCGATTTATCTCCGATATGATTTCATAGAATTTTCTTGAACGATAAAGGTGAAAGTTCTTTTATTTTTCATCCCCTTAGAAATGATGCACACGCTGTTTGCTGAATGGAAATTTAATGAAGTACGGTAAGTAATATACGTCAGCTCGCTTCCATTATCACTGACGAGGAATACGTTGTATCAGGAAAGTTGCGACACTCTTGATGTAACTTAACGTAATCCCGTGTAATGGAAGTTACAATTTAGCTCGACATTGCATTGCACTCGATACCGCGCCATCATAAACTTTCCGTAAATTTGCGAAAGTTTTCGTTAATATCCCTCAGCCCTATGACAACAGTGGCCGCAAAAGTTTCCGCTCGAAGAGAAATCAAGTACCTAACGATTGTTCGACGTTAAGTACTTGCCCAGGATACTCGTAGGACGGTTAAGAATGTAAGGAAGTTCTGTGCATGTCACAAACTGTCGTTACGCGAAATCTTTTCAACGTGTTGGTACGTATTGGTTAGTACATTGTGAAACGATGCGGAAGATTATTCAACACGAGCTAAGACTGCATTACGCATATTCAAAATAGTAAAAAAATTACAAAAAAATTACAAATTATTTTAGATCATAAAAATCCTTAAAGCTAAAAAAATTTTGTTTCTTATATAAGTACTTTAAGTATTTAAGATAATTTATATAAAGTTTCATTGCAATGCAGAGATTAGTTGTTCTGTAAATAAATAAAATTATTTGTTTATGGAACAATTAATCTCTGCATCGCAATAAAATTTTGCATAAATCATTTTAAATACTTAAAGTATTTATATAAAAAACAAAAAAAAAAACAGTTAAAATCAGTATTATTTTTAAAATTTTAATACTATGACAATTTAAAATAATAACAAATAAAATTAATAAAAATTAATAAACACAACTTTTATACGTATATAGTTTATTTAAAATATAAATATCACATTTGTAAAAATGAATATCATACATCCTTAAAATATATGCCACGATATTCTGTACAAGTTGTAAGTTGCGTAAAACAAAATTTTTCCAGTTAGCAGATAAATCACGATAATTCTAACTTGTTCAAACATAGATATATCACACTGATCTAGCATCTTTGATCAGCAGAAAACACGATATCGCAACAAATAAGATAAGATAAGTCAAGAAGAGAAGACCAAGAATATAATACTATCCTTCCGTGGTGGCACAACATAAATGAGATGGATTTTATTATTATTCAAGATAGTCGGCGCACGATAATCAGGGGGTGCACATATCTCGACGAGTTTATCTGGAGCTTAGAGCCATCTGAAAATCCGATGGAACAGTGAGCAGGAAAGCCACGCGAAGGTAAGAAATGGCAAAAGAATAGTCAGGCTCTATCTCACCAATGTGATGTTACGGACGTAACTTGTGAGAGGTTTATGTACTCTATTCGATTCTCTAAGCAAGCACCTCTGCCGGGTAACGGCAAATGTTTGTATGAAAAGTCCGATCTTCAACGCCTCAATTTCCGAATGGAAAGAACTTCTGTGTGAATTGGACCTTCGAAATAACAATAGTGGAGGTGAATTGCGCAGGGCGAATAAGAACCGTCGAATGTCGCTCCAATGTTCGGGCTACTAGAGGACAGAAGCTAAGAAAAATAGTGGTTTTAATGAGGACTTAAATTTACGCTTTTGGTGAATTAAAGCTTGAGAGAGTCAAAGAAAAACTTTGTTCTTCAAAGCTTTAATTAAATGCTGATAGAAATTTAAGTTAATCTTTTGGTATCAAAGTGGAATTTTATTGATTTTGTCAATTGTTGTCTTAATGTACGTTAAAGGAATAGTTTAATTAACGATAGTTACTTTTACAAGTTGTAACTTCAAAGTTATTTGATTAATACAATTATCACAAGGGGCGAAAGGTTTAATTAAAAAATTTATTGTCAATATGATTAATGTTAAATATTAGAAATTATTATATCTCGAAATATTAATTAAAAAAATCAATTTTATTATAAATATTACGAATAAAATGGTTTGCTAAGTACATCTAAAATAAAGTTACGTACTAACACTATTTATGCTTATATAGACTACTTGATGTTACAAATCCTTCGAAGTATTTTTTTGATCGGTGAATTAGTAAATTCTTTCTCCCAATTGATCAATCAAATGCATCGAGCATCAAGTGGACCGCACCTATAGTCATACGTTAACGCCAGAAGCGATTACATATCGACTGTGATTGACTGGCGATAATCAAAGTGCGGGCGAGTAAATAAAACAGCAATTGACATGGATCAGAATAGTAGAGCGGAAAGGATATTCGGCGATGGGCCTCGAGAATGAAACACGGTCTAGCGGGATTAAAGGACAATGTTTATCGAACCGTTCTAGCTTCCCCTTTCTTTTGCAAGCTCTATCCTCCAATTGCATCGGTATGCGTCAAAGTCCACGCGTTGCCACGTTCATGAATTCTGAGGGGCGTTTTCGTCGATTGTTCCACGTCGAACAAAGGCGGATCCCACTGCGGTACCTATTGTCAGGTTTTCGGGATAAATTCTGTTCTCGAGAATCGCTGACCCACCCCCTCGGTTTCTATGTTTCGCCTCTGTGCCTCGTTCCCTCTTCATCCGCAAGTTCTCGCTCACGCAGCACGTCGTCTCTCGTGGGTCGCGATATTCATGAGAGAAGAACGCTCCGGTGTTGTGAGCAACAAGTAAGTCGCGCGCCCTGGATAGTAGGCAGCCACCCTCCTTTTGTTCCACAAGGAACAAGCATCCCGTCCCCTCTTCGATGCACTTGAATGCTAGGTGTATCTTTATATCGGTGGCATGGAGATACTTAAAACCGATTTAAGATAATTCAGATGAGCGAGATCAGCCGAAAAAATTGGAATGATAATTATCGGAGGCAATTAAGAACTTGGCCCACAAGAGAGTTCTTTCGCCATGCAGTCAGCTACTTCAAGAAAAGAGATTCTATATACTCTACAGACGATGAATAAGCTCCTATAAATCTTCAGTAATTTCGCTAACGAGACGGTATAAAATCGTATGAAATTGTTTCTAAAAATGGCACGGTATCGAGATATACAATGACTTGTAAAAATCGGGATCTGTATTATTATTTATGTCTCATTATGTCTGAAATCGTCATTAGCGAAATAGCCAAAAGAAAAGTACATTTCAACAAAGAACTGATCGATTTTAAATTAGAAAGTCAAGGATCTTTGAATTTGTAGCGAGCATGATTCATTTGAAAATATAATATAAATATACGAACTAAAAAATTTGTATCGTTTAACGAAGTTATAGTTAGAGTTACTTTTTTTCTTTCTTTTTCTAGAGTTTCTTTCTTTTCATTTAACTGTAACTTAATTTTGTTATATTTTTTTGTTAATTAGTAACTAAATTAATTATTTATTATTATTTTCCTAGTAAAAATGTATGCAGTTTTCGTAGACACACATTTATAGTTATTGTCTAATATTACTGTATTTTTATTAATCGAAACAATACTGCATAGGAAATGGAAGAACTTGATAGAGCTTAATTCAGTGACCGAAACAATTTTCCTGGTAAAATATATGTAATTTATAGATACTTGTTCAGTTATTGTCTAGTATTATTTAATACATTATTATTATTATTATTTAAAATAACCACGTTCATTTATTGTCCTGTTTTGTTCAGTAAATGGAGATTTTGTGTATCTTTTGTATGCAGGCAAAGCGTTACATTTTGATCCTCAATAGTTTTACTTTTCAATTACTAGGTAGAGTCAATATAACTATCCAATAACTGCTAAAAAAATGCATAAAACTTCTGCCAGGGTTTTATAGTTACTTTGTATTCGTCAACATATGAGTTGAGTAAAATGAAGTGTTTCGTAAACAATGAGTGATTATTTCTTGTGTGAATGGAAAAAATATATCTTTTTCTTTAACAAAAATATCACATTCTCTAAATGTAGTAAGAATTAAACTAGAAGTCTTTTAGTATGTGAATATACTTCTTAATATTGTTCAAATAATTTTGATTCTAAATGTATATATTATTTTATTATAAATAATGTATCATGTAAATTAAATGTTTAAAATGATAAGTAAAACATAATTTTAAAAATTTTTATTAAAATAATATTAGAAATGTACAAAATTGTATTTAAAATATCAATGCAAAAAATTACAAATACAACAGAAAAATAATCGGAAAATAATGATTTATTCTTAAATAAATTATGACATATTACCTTTTTAAAATCAGTAACTTATAATGATAAACTATTTTTTGAGTGAAAAAACTAACTGTAACTAGTTACTTGGACAAGATAATTTTATCAATTCTAAAATATCACCTAATTTTACAATCGATCACGTAAATAATCTCTGAAACAAATATAATGATACACCACATAGATAGAGTTAATGTCTTACAAAACGTGCATCTTGTTCAAATGCACCCTTTTTTCCTGCCCCTTTCTAAAAAAAAAGAGGAAAAAGAAAAATTGCGCAACGTTAATTATAGGTTCCGACGCGTCTACGCTCGCGAGTATCGTCGCGTAGCCCGCTGATGCGTGCGCCGCGTAAATACCGCGTAAAGGTGAAAATATTACGCGATCGGGTCAGCAGGAATATAAAAATATTATGGATCGATGACGGGAAAAGTCCCGCCGTCCGTTGGCGATTGCTGCAACGATGCGCCCCGACATAACACGCAGGCGCGTGCATTGAGAAATTTCGAAACGTCGATCGTTCGCGTAACACGAATATAACTAATACATTAGATTTGTTTGCGTTGCTTCAAATCTTCACAAGTTTATGCATTTAAAATAAAATAAATATATATTTGAACGTTGAAAGGAAAGAAAGCGAAGTGCAAAAAATGCAAGCAACATGAACAGATCCATTGTTTAAAAATATTGGACTGACTATTTCGTGCCTTTACAATTTTTTACTCTATGAATGCTTATTGTAATGTAATCCATACATGTACTTGTGATGAAAACTTCGCGTTTAAAGCGGCACGCGATATCGAAGGTCCTTTGATCGTTGATTAATCCAATGCCGATACTCGGGATTTACTCGGATAATCGGTAGACAGCCTAACATATGTCGCCTTTTCCTTTTTATAAGCAAGATTTTATTCGCCCGATGATATCTTTCGATTCTCATATGATTCCTTTTTTAATCCTTTATCAATTCATCATAAATTCGATATTGTTATCATATTTTTTTATGGAGAGCATTAATTCTGTAAGATTAAGGAGTACAATATTTTTGTAAAAAAAAAACCGATATATTTTTATATAGTGTAAGAAGACTACTTTCAGAGAGAAAAAGATCTTGTCATTCCAGCTACAAAATTATGAAATCGAATGCAACAAGTTTAGAGATTTTCGCATTTTAAAGAAACGCTAGAGAGACGATCAAGGTGCGTAATCAATTCTTCAGTACGACACAGCATTTTCTAGATAGTTGCGATCCACCTGTAAATTATCTTCAACTACAGTAGAATATATATATTGTTACTAGGTGCACGTTGTTTGAAGTGTCTGCGTGATAAAGTCTGTTTATATTCTGTGAGACTTTCCTTGTGCAAGAATATATCTGCGTGCCAGAAAAGAAGCCGAACAAAAAAAAAAAAGAAAAAAAAAGAGATATTGTTAGACACTAAGCACAAACGACAGACAGCTACAGCCTTGTCTCGTGTTACGGAGAGATCGTAAAGCACTGTCCGTTTCATCTCGTTAGAATTGATCGTTATCATAAACCGACACATGCAACAACTAACGAGCCGCGTATCCGTTTAGGCGCCTTCGCATGGAGATTGAAATGTCAAGCGTGGAATTCGGATTGCGCCCTCGAGGCTGGATTGATCGGTCGACGTCTTCGTCCTCCGTCGTACATGTGTCTCACAAGTTTACGCGTTGACTGATTGATTTAATCGTCCTCGTCGTTGTCATTTCGATCAAGGATTGAACTCGTGAATTTTATATATATATATATATATATATATATATATATATATACATTCCGGGGAGTTTTTTTTCGCTAACAAGTCTATCTCGTTTTTTATTGGCAGTCCAACCTTTCTTTTCTCTTCCTTTCATAGCTTTCCAAGACGGTTGGGGTTTCACCGACCTTGCCGCGAAACCCGTTCCTTTCCGGCTTTCTTATCCACATTATATTTAAGGTTGAAGTCTCGAATCACGTATGTGACATCATATGAACAGTATGAAAAGTTTCGCTGTTTTTCGATCTAATCAATAAGTGTATAATTTTAACCGTTCGTATTCGTTTTCATCTCTACAGTAATTATATTGTTTGTTTGCGGACGTGTCAACTATTGTGCACTCGATAATAATAAGCAATCCTATAGAGTCCGTATTTCACATAATGAAATTTTAAATGAAATTTCAGTCAACTTCATTTTAATAAAAATATCAAAGAATTGATCTCTGAAATTTCTGAAATGATTAAAGATAAGAAAAAAAATTTCATTTTTTAATTTGCATCGACAGAATAACTAGAACTCAATTGTCGAAACATTTAATATCATGATGAATATTATGGTCGAATTTCTGGTACAAACAAATTCAAAGAAATATCAACTGGAAATTAATCAAATTAATTCGCATTATATCGAACGTAAATTTAACATTTTGGATCGTTTCTATGTGCACGTATGCCATTCGTTCAGCTCGCTCATTGCGTTCCCACGAGCAAATAGTACCGATGATTATAACGAGGTGCGGTGACCCGCTCTCAAACTCCGTATGTCATAAATGTCGGGAAAACCGTCGGAAAGTTAACGGCGCCAAATCACCGGGAGACGACGCGCAACGTTGCCTAAACTCTCGTTTGCGAAACTAGGTGACGTGCGGCGAGCTACTACTGTCAGTCGTGAATATTGCAAACAATACTGATTTTCAGCTTCCTGGTGCTTTCTGGCATTTGAGCTAAGACGTTCCGGAAACATATTAATATTAATGGCACATCGATTCGAAAGATAATACTAGCAAGATTCAATCAAGAATCGTATTCGCAATATGAAAGTTCATTTGTCTGCACTCAGTAAAGCTATTACAATAGTTTTAGTTGACACGCCCGTCAGAGAAGTTCTCTTGTGAGAGAATATACCGATCTTATAACATACATTTGCGTGGATAGAGGTACTTTGTCAAGTATGTCACCATTTGTGCTCTCATATACGTGATCACAGGCTTAAGATTAATGTTCTCGATTTTTCGAACTGTCCGCACCAAGAAAGAGACGAGAAATAGAATTTCCTCGTGGACAGCTTGCGCGACAGTTTCCCGGCAGATGCGAAGCTATTTCGTAAGATGAAAAGCAAACTGTCGATATGATCAAAGTGGCGATGTGAGGAAATTTCGAGGAGAAATTTCCTCAATCGTTTTCGTGGCTCGGGACTTCATTATCAGGATACGCATTCGTCCTGGTTAATAACCGAATTCAATGGTGTCTGCAAAAGGAGCAGGTATCGAGCTCGGTCATGCGGTGGCCCGCAGTAACGGGGTGGCCTGACGTTGCGTTTCAATTAATTATTCACATAATTACAACCACCGCTCGCTGAACGCCATATTCGCTCTTGACGGAATAAATTTCAGAGACACGTAACTTTCAGAATCTTGACTCTATAGGTGTTATACACCAGTCAGCATTCGCTGGAAAAACGAATCAGATCAGAACGGAACGCGATATGTAATATGATAGTCATAAATCTATATATATTGTAAAAACACGAAGATACCATTCGTTATTGTTCGAATTTATTGAATAGACTAACGTAAATTTAGATCAGATATCAGTACATTTGATTCTTGCAAAATTAATTCAATTCTACGCAAAATTAATTCAATTAATTCGCATGATAGAATTCTGATTGCATTGAAGCTTATTAGGTTATAATATTATCTCTCTCGGAGATAATATTGATATGATATTATTATATGAGTTTTGCACTTTTATTTTTAGGGTAGATTCTATGTGATTATCCTAATATCGAGAAACCTGTAGCATTCAATCTGGTGTATTTTGTTATTCCTTGATTATTTCTTGCATCATATCTTGTAGGACATAGTGCTTTTATATCGACTGGACTAAGAACCATACATAAGAGATATAGTTCCGAGTCGCTTCTAGAGGCGCTGAGAAAATCAAACATTCTCGATCCGATGTGAGTAAATAACGGGAATGATTACGAGTCTATATTTGTATGTAGATCGGGGAAATAGTACATGGTACGGACGCGAACCATGTTCTATGTACCCTGGTATCCCCAGGGTAGTGACTGATAGAATCGTGACCGCATTCATTCGAGAGCGCGTGATTCGA
The DNA here is from genome assembly GCF_024713525.1 of Acromyrmex echinatior. NCBI lineage: Eukaryota > Metazoa > Arthropoda > Insecta > Hymenoptera > Formicidae > Acromyrmex > Acromyrmex echinatior. Next base: position 5,881,495 of record NC_141855.1, on the reverse strand, counting down.
TTAAATAACCGGATCAAGTATGTAAATTAGAGTACATATATGTGTGTATGTATGTGTGTATGTATATATATATATATATATATAATATATAAGTGTCTCTGTCTCTCCTTTCTTCTGTCTCTCTCTCTCTCTCTCTCTCTCTCTCTCTCTCTCTCTCTCTCTCTTTCTGTCTCTCTTTCTCTCTCTATTTCTGTGTCTCTCTTAGACAACCGCGAAAATCACAGTGGATCAAACGCGCCCTCGTTTTCGCCCAATATGTACGAGAGAGGGAATGTTATAAATTTAACACTTATGTAAACAGGGGAAGAGAGAGAGAGAGAGAGAGAGAGAGAGAGAGAGAGAGAGAGAGAGAGAGAGCCCAGTGGATTGGATCTGTGGATAGATCAACCAGTGAATTCCGTGAATATATTTCGCTGTGTTCGATCGAATTCTGCGGCGGCTCATGTTTCCGCTGTGGTTCGCAAAATATTCGTATATATGACTCGTACAGCCGCGTCGACAATGGAATGGATAGCCGCATTGTGACTTGCCTCTATTGATTCGCGTCATTTTCCATTGTCAAATTCACACCGAAATGTGCCAATAATACGATCGAACATATTCGCATTTCTCAGATTATCTTATTCTGCGTTGTGTCACTTCGTGCAAATTTTAAAACTTATTTTGCAAGACCCACAAGATTTCTGACAACCATCAAATTCGAACGACATCCTGAATTTCTATGAATAGTATATAAACAAGTAATCCATATGTAAAGATTTCTCAAGAGCAATCCGTGTTCAATTTTAAACAGATTTCAAGAATAATTACCTTTTTAAAAAAAGGTAAAAAAAAGACGCTAAGTGTGCATGTACCTCCCATAAACCTATACAAAACTATTACATAAACTAAAAAAAAACCGTTACATAAATAATATAATTCAAATGGTAATATTATTAATTTTTTATAAATTACCTCTTAATAGTACGTATGTTTTAAAAAAAAAAAAAATAAAATTTTTAAATTGCGCCAATTGCAAAAAGAATATATATTTTCTTGCAACATATAACATATACTATTGTACTTTGTAAATTGCAAAAAGAACATATATTTTATTGCAACATATAACATTTAACGAGAAAAAGTGATATCTTTATATAAAAGTACGTACCTTTATCTTTCTATTCAAGAATCTTTTATATTTGCAATGGAATACAACATTTAATCTCGAAAAATTAAAGACAAAGTATCATAAAATGAGAAATTTTATTAAAATAACAAAATTTTTTATGTAAAAAAACTTGGCGCTGCTAGACCTCAAAATATAATAAGGTGATCATCAAACTTATTATATTTTGAGATCAAACAGCGCCAAGTTTTTTCCATAAAAAATTTTGTTACTTTAATAAAATTTTCTCGTCGTGGCTCGGTGTCGTCGTTCACCCAATGTCATCGCTCGACATTGTCATCATCTAACGTCGTCATCGTTATCATCGCCTGACATCGTCGTCGTCGCTCGGCGTCGTCGTCGTCGCCCGGCGTCGTCGTCGTCGCTCGGCGTCGTCGTCATCGTCGTCGCTTGGCGTCGTCGTCATCGTCGTCGCTCGGCCTCGTCATCATCGTCGTCCTGTATCGTTGTCATCGTCGTCCTGTATCGTTGTCATCGTCGTCCTGTATCGTTGTCATCGTCGCCCGGAGTCATCGCCGTCGCTCAACGTCGTCGTTGTCGTCCGACGTCGTTGTCGTCGTCGTTGCCATCGTTGACGTCCAACGACAACGATGTGGTTGTATCGTCATCCTCGTCCATCGTTTCTCCCTCTTTCTCTCTCTCTCTCTCTCTCTCTCTCTCCTCCCCCTTCTCTCCCTCCCTCCTTCTCCCCTCTCCCTCTCCGATATACGCAATGACGTTCACACGTCAAGAGGTCAAGTGGTCCGTTTTATATTTTTATACATTTTTAATTTAAAAGTAAGTTATTAAAATATTAAAGTAATTATACAATGAAATGTCAACATATAATACAGTGGTAATGAAATTATAGATAAATACATTTTCTGTATAATACAGTCTGCTGTAGTCAATGTATATATACTATATTTATTGACATAAATATATATATTGACTAGTGAGTGTACATTTACTAAAATTAACACTTTGACTGTAACATATGTAATACAATCTGGAAACAGTGAAATAAATAAAATAAATCTTCGAGATAACAATGTAAGATAAAATAGACTTTGTGTGGATAAGAAAAATCACCTCGAGGCTATAAAACAAAATGTACAGGATTATTTCAATTCTCCGAAGTACATCGGGGGCGCAAGAACGTGCGTTTCGGCCGCGAACGAAGTAAGACATTACCGCGGCCGCTTCATAAACTTTTCAGGAGTAGCTCGGCCGATGTGCTGTTCAATTCGAGGTGAACGAGTGCTCTCATGGCCGTGAAGGTGTTCAGACGAAACGGATTTTACGAGCCGCACCCGCGCACACACGCGCACACACGCGCGAACACACACACACACACACACACACACACACACACACACACACACATTGAGTCCCGCGGGTTATAACGGCGGCTTAAATTTGACGGTAATGCCCGAAAACACCTTCAAGCGGAATACTCGGGATTCGCTTTACGCTTCCGTAGGAAGCGCCTTTTCCCTCGAAGGGACCAGCGAATAACCGTTCCCTGGAGCCGGTTACAAAATGGAAGCACACAGTGGACCCTCTATCGTTATCTTATTTACACTCTACCTTCTATAACAGGGTTGAAACCGATATTTTCAAAATCCAACGCCCACAGGACTCGTTCTGTATACAGTATAAGTACATACTGTGAGATAACCCTGCTCCTGTTATCCCTGTTCACATAATTGTGATGGCAAAGAATCTTCGTTCCTCATCTTGATAAAATGGCAAAAGTGGCATCAAAATTTTAAAAATAACATTTATCCCGGTAAAACAACCTATTGAGTACTCTCCTTTCATAAGAATTAAAATTATTTTATCGTGTACGCGGATATAAATGTTTTAATCTATAATGAAAATTTTGTGTTAAACTTAAACAAATAAAAACAAGTAAACATCAACAGTGCTTTCATAAAATGCAGTTTTTAGACGGAAAGAAAAAAAAAACATTGCGTTGTTGAAACTGGGTCGTCCATAGGATTAAGAACAGCGAGGTCGGAGTTTGTACATTTCGCGCTTAACAATGGAGAACGTGACGGTAGTTCCGATTCAGTAGACGCGACAGCAAGCGTGAGCTTCAACCGGGAGCACGTAAAGTCGATGCACGATGGTGAACACGTAAATCAAGCATCATCGAACCGGGTTATTTCGTCGATTGTATGAAGCGCGATTGTTTTTGGAATAGGCGTGGAATGCTATTGGAACCACGAGACATCAGATAGATTTCGCACAGCTGCCTCGATAAACCGTTCTCTTCGCCGAGGCTCCCATAAATTTTTTTAGTCGATAATGGAAGCACATAAGTTAAATGATTTAGCGGCCTACGATATACTTATCGGAGAATCGATGGTGTAATTTCTGGCGACGATTTATGTGTCTTGGTCGCTTCGAATGAGGTTCAGGAAATATTTGCGGTCTGCCATGATGAAAATCCCATGGTCAACGTTTTACATGTGCACGTTGTGTGTACGGTAGAAAGCATATATACAATAAAAAATTTTTAAATTATACTAGCCGTGGATTATTTGATTTCTACTTTGATATTTAAATTATATTACCAATCTTTGTTATTTGCAAACTGGTATATGATTATATATTATAATCAATATTACATTAAATAAATCTATAAATGTGTGTGCGCATTCTCTTCATTTTCTAAAAGTATAGCAACATTTCAATGCGTATTAACTGTAGCATGTTATCGTACGTAAATTTTACGTGAAAGCGAGTGAGATGATTGAGCGCTAATCTATATCTTCAGTGATTATCAGAAGGTCCAATCTGCCATGCTAAAAATTAGGACAAGCGAGAACAAACTTTTAAAAATTCAATATGTTATATATCAGTTTAGACTCCCTGATGGTTAATATTATAACAGAGATGTGATAAGTGATTTCAATTTTTAAGTAATTTTGTTATTATATATTTTATTGGTAAGGCGAGCCGCGCACCAGAGCGACATGCGACATAAGATATACAACATGCGACAAATATCTTATAAAATATATCGCTTGGAGCGGTATGAAATGCATTGTTTATATTAAATATCCACACACTAACGCGACTGCAACATCTGTCTTACGACATTCGTATTTTACGATATAAGTAGTATATGTTTCATGAGATTAATATCGCACGAGTTCCACAGTTAGAGGATTTAAAGAAAGGCACCAACAGTCACGTGACAATCTTTGTAGTTAGCCAGAGTAATTCTCAGAGTCATATTTTTGCCCGTAGTGCAAATACAAAGGAAGACCTAGTATTTTTAATTAAATTTATGAAAGCAGTTGAAAAACATCCATGTTTATGGAATTATACATTAAAAGATTACAGCGAGAGTGGCATTACAGCATTACGGGTCATACGGAAATCCGTTACAAAGGAATTTCGTGATAAGTGTATGCATAAAGATGACGAACGATAAATGTCTTACCGTTTTAGTGTGCAATAAAATTGTCTTATAATGTATATGCATGTCGTATGTCTTATATCGCATACCGCATGTTCCAGTACGTCTAAGTTACGGAAAACATTTGACTATGTGCTCCATTGCATGCTCCAGCTTCATATCATTGAATAAGATTGAATTTGATAGTATACTTATATCTCTTTCTTTTATTATATCTCTTTCTTCCTGCTGAAATTAATAAATCAAATATTTGTGTTTATAAAACTCAGAGAGGGAAGTAACTCATTATTTGTAACAAAGTTACAGTTAAAGTTACTTTTTTCAGTAACTGTAACTTAACTTTGTTCCTTTCTTTCTATTTACAACAGTAAGTTAATTTATAGCAAATTTAGTTGGACGCATTAGTGTGCACTGATGCACATTAAAGCCGTTATATTGATTAAATCGGAGTGTAAAATTAAATATTTTGAATTATAAAATATATATTTTATCTAATAGCACAATAAAGTGTGTTGAGGATTTTACATTTAATCAACATCTATATTTATATTAAACACATATCTTTATGTCAATTTGTGTATGATAGCTTTAATGTGTACCAAAGCGCACCGAGTGCTACCAATCAAATTTGTTATTTTTTGGTAACTAATTTAATAATTAGAATTTTATTTATTTTTACTTATTTTATGTATTTTAAACTTTTTCTTTAATATGGATTGATCAGTGATTATTTATTGTGATTAGAATACATCTTTACACCTAATAAAATCATCACATCTGCAAATGTCTGTAAGAATCAAACTAGAAGTCTTTTAATATGTGAATGTTTAATATGTGAATGTTTAGTATAATAATTAAGATAAATCAGTAACGTTAGAAATATATAAAATTTTTGTATTTAAAATAGCAATGCAAAAAATTATAATAAATTAATAAAAAAATGATTGAAAAGTAACGACTAACATTTTAAATCCTTATAAAATTATGACAATAATTTGTGACAGTAACTAGTTATTTTTTAAGAAGAAAAACTGTAATTATAGTTATTTTTACAAGGTAACTTTCTCAATCCAGATAAAAGCCTTATAAATATTTTATCATTAAAAATGTGAAATATATGAAAATCTGGTGTTACATTAATTAAAAGTAACCTATTTCCCCAGCATGTAAAATTTACCTATCAATATAGCAACAATAACTATATCACTCAATGTCAGTAGCATTCTAGGATTAAATATCTTTCCTCTTATGAATGCCCCTGTAAACACATTTATATACGTACGAAACACGACACGAATGATTACGAATAAATGCAATTGCATCGGGACAGTACAGTACGTTATGGCGAACCGTCGATGAAACAATGAGCACTCATTACAAATTGATCTCGGTATTCGCGGAGGGACAAGCAGCAAATTGAAAATGATCACTGAAGAGACCCATCGAAATCCAAGCTTAACTTGTCCAGTCATCAGTGTTCCTATCGATCTCTAATGTCACTTTTGGTTAACAAGCCATCATTTACACTTCGGAGCCGTCTATTCGTACTCTCTACGTATCAGAAATTAAAAATTCTTTCGAATTTTTAATTTTTGTATCTAAATCATTACCAAGAAAGAAAAGATCTTACCGAGCGCGTGTGTTCTTGAAAAATTAATTTCCGGTTTGCGCGTCGGTCACGGGAAAGTCGTCCGGTAGTCCCGAGTCATTGTACGCTCCCATGATACCCACAAAGGCAAAGTTTCCTCGAGACGAGACTTTAATTAATTGAAGTGATCCCGCACACTTTACCAGAGCGCCGGCAGTTCCCAGCGAGAAATTTCTCTCACTCCGACCTCGGGCTAGCTAACTTGGATAGTTGTTAGTTGCGGTCGGAGGTGGATTCGGCCTGTCTGGCTGACCATTTCCTCCTCTTTCCACTTAGTGTCTTTCACTTTTCTCATTGCACTTTTGAATCAGTCTACATATTGTCTTTCTCTGCCATATGCCGACGACACGGCTTTGTCTTTTCTTTTTCTTATTTATCACAGTTAAATGTCGTAGATCATTTGATTCACTACTTTATGCATCACTCTTCACATCTATTTTTCTACCAATTTATTAAATTAGCCTGGTTGAAACTAATTTTATTTATATTCGAATTGTTATGATTATTTTTAATTTTACACCAGAAGTAATTACCATCACAAATCTTTTATGAACTAAACGAAATGTATAAAAATCTAGTGAGCGATCTATTATTATATAGCGATTGATTAGTAACTTTACATACATACGTTTTTATTGTCAGTTTTTAAATGTTCTTTGAAAAATTTAATATAAATCAAAACGTATAGACAATATTTGTAATTATTGTAATTTGCATTAACATCGTTGCCTGGCTAATTGATTCTTTTTATTACTTATTTAATTAATTTTTAATTCTCTGATCCCTATTCATATACTATATTTAATTTTGTTTAATAGCGTTTTTAAAATGCGCAGTTTATTAAAAATTATTCTTCCTCTGTTTAAATAATCTTAATAACTTCATATAAATTTCTTTATCTCTTTAACTTAGTTCTATTATCTATTTGCACTTTTTAAAAGAAATTGTCACGCTTTTCTATTTTTAATGATTATTTTTATCAGGAGCGATTAACAATATGACACAAGCGTTTCGTTTATGATCATAATATAAGTTTGGAAAGGATTGATACACCAGATCAAACGCAGTTCTCGATTACACTTAATCTAAAATTTTGTAAAAAAAAAAAGTGTTTTATTATGAGCTGCACCACTTGGTTCGAAATTTCATTCTGGATATGGATCACGATCCTAATCATATTTGATTGTTAATTCGGTCCAAGCCAATAGTCGTCGACAGTTGGTGACGAATATCTAATTTACGCCTGGTCGAACGACGAATATCCACGAACCGATCGAAAATAATCGGAGCGTGTAACGTACGTGAAGGAGGGAAGGGAGAATCTGGTTCAACCTCCAAATCGAAACGCTGTTATTTCATCCGCCGCTTTTATAATTAAACCGCCCGAATTTATTCGCTATTCCGTTTTCAATCACGACAGGATTAGTTAGTGCACAGTGGTTGTGTTACTGTCGATATAAAAAAAAAAAAAAATATCGAAATTTACAGAAAACCAGTTTTTCACCCGATTATCAATGTTCTCTCCTGATATTTGTAACAAATCGCATTCCGTTCCATCTGATTACTCCGCGTCAGGCGATCAAAAACGTGTAACTTATGCATCAGCCGCATTGCATTAGTTGCGAGGCACGAGAACGGACACGATGAAGCGGGCCGATCACGCGATCAACATTGTCCGCTTTGTTATCACGCGAATCGGCTGGCAGCGGGCGACGGAAGTATTAATTTTGCGGTTCGCCGAACGTGAATCGCATAAATGCGTTCACGTACAGCAGCCTGGAAATTGTATGTATTATATATAACTAGTAGCCTATAAATACCTAAGACTAATTATTCTAGAGACTATGATAGAGAGAATGGCTGAGACTATAAGCCAGCCACGGCGTGCTATTGTTCTAAAAAAAGAAGAGATTGTTTTAAGTCGGAGATTCTTGATTTGATATTTTTTCTCAACGTCGCGTTCGCTCTTCGAGCCATTTCAATCATAAAATAGTGATTGTCCAAACAATTTTCCTTGCAAATCTCTGCTTTTCCTCGCGAAACGTACGACGTGGTTGACTTAAGAATTTTTCGATAAATGAAAATGACTGGTAGTTATGCAACTCGTTATATACTCTAGCCTTTCAATTAAAATCTGCGTAATAACTGCGTTCGAAAGTTTGGCTCGATTCGCTTCGCGACTTCGTATTTATTATTATTTGCGACGAAATATAAATTGTATAGAGACCGATACGAAGCGAGAAGCGAGTCGATCCGTCGTATAAGAAAAATTTCTACGATCGGGGTCAATAATTACGTGGATACAATATTTACAAATGAAAAATGTAAAGATATACATAGTACAAGAGTATATAAATGTATAATATATACTCGGCTCTTACTAGGATTCAAGTAAATGCATGCATTTCAGGGAATTTTAATATATAAAAGAAATATATATATGTATATGTATAATATATATAATACTTTCGAATAAGAGAGATGCGAAGCAACACTAGGATAAAAGTTACGTACCCTTCGATTTTTTCTTTTTTTTTTTAATACTACATTCGCAATACCGTAACGGCACGTGAAAAGAGTACGAGGTATACATCGAAAATAATTTACGCTCCGTATGGAGTGTCTCCAAGGGAGCGAACTTAAAGTTAATGAAAAAACTTTTGCTGCAGTGGCGCTACTGCCGCGCTATTTCTTAGCCGTCGCAGCTTTTCTGAAAAAGACATTCTTAAAAATCTTAATTCTCTCTCGTAAGAGTGCAGAGGGGGTGTGCCTTCCGGACAAGTGGCAGCTGTTTAAAATCCATCGAAGAAATTCAACGTGGGCTGCTTACTCGGGGCAAATATAGTTCGTGCAGTTTTATTTTTACGATAATAAAGTCGCACCAGTTTATTTCACGATTGCGATTGTACTTTTGCAATTGTCATGTGAATCCTACGAGTCGATGTAAAACTATTCGTATGGTTGTCGGTTTTTCGACGATTTCGCGTAAACGGTAACTATTGAAATATCGACAGCCTAGAATCGCGACCGAGCTAACAAAAATCCCGTGGGAGGTTAGCTTCATCGATACGTAGCAATTGCAACTATATCACGGTGAATTACTTAATATTGTGTAGAGGAATAAAAATTTGGTATAACGTAAACTCATCGTATATTTATTTTTGCGTCTCAACAATTTCGGTTGCCGTTATTCTCCGATTATTGTAACGTGAGAAGAATTAGACTTTGCTCTCTCTCTTTTTACGCTGTTATTATCAATTCAAAATTATCTTGGTTTAAATATCTTCACGCAATTAGATCGTCTCAAATATTAAAATACTTTCCGAATTTTAGAGCGCGAAATTTTGGGAAATCAGACTGTGGACGTGCATTTTTACTGGGCACACTTTATTAACACGATGATTACGAGCGTAGTTAGTACGCGGCTTTTTGTCCGACCATTTCAATTAAGAATTCTATTATGGGAGGGACTGGCCAACCCTCCTCTCGCGCCCGAGACTGAAATGCTCCTAACAAATTTGTTAATCGAAGCTACTGGCTTGTCAATACAAAATGAGAGTTTCTACGCAGATGTAACGAGGCCAGATTACCTGTTGTACATGAGGATATCCGGTTTCCAAAGCTTGTTCGGCGTAATTCGAAGGTCCTTCACTCCGCCGTATTCGGATTCGTTCCACTGGAGATTGTAGTCCGTCCACTCCTGCGCAAACACAGAAATGAAAAAATTATAAATTAAAAGATATGAAATAACATTTCAAGCATTCTTTGAACATAACGAAATAATTCCATTATAAATCATTTTCCCTAATAACTCGAATACTCTTTTACTTTTCTGTAGAAATATATGAAAGCATTACTGATAGAATGAATATCCATCTGAGTTTTAATATCTACATTAAGATTTTTATCGTATAATTATTATCTATATAGAAAACGTAGAGAGAGAGAGAGAGAGAGAGAGACAATCATTATATAATGATGAACACTTTATACCATGAGTACTTATATTTAGATGATAAATACGAAAATTGTATTGCAATACCTACAATACTATATATATATTACATATAATAATATGAAATGGATAATCTGAGGTGCTTCGAGATTAATTCAGATTTAATTACGAGTACAATTTTCTCGTTTAATAAACGCAATGGTTCTTTCGACCAATGAGAAATAAATGTTCATACAATTTTCACAATTTTCGTCTTTTTATACGAGTAATATAATTATAAAATCGGTATAGGCGCTTGACATTCGTTTTGACGTTTATATTATTGCGGCGATCGAACTTAGCATGCAAAACAACTATTGTAGCGAATAATAATAATCTATGCTAAAATTTGAAATTGATTCAGAAAACTCCTTTGCGGTTGAAAATTGTTTAATTTAATTTTATATTGCGCATACAGAATGCATATGAAAAATAAATATATTCTCC